>NW_020328056.1:0-29531 GCF_001858045.2 Oreochromis niloticus | reverse complement strand
TGGTCATCTTACTCAGCAGCTTGTTAGTTTACTCTACATTTTATACATATCGCCGTACAATTTTCTATACATATTCTGTACATTGTTACCTGTATATACGAACTTCGGTTGCTTACGTTCATAGGACCACCCTGTGTCTTCCTTTGATATTTTATTTTCCCTTGCTGTAAGGGTTAGAAATTTCTGATCCGTGGGATTATAAAGGTTATTCTATTCTATTCTATGTTTTATATTTGTTTGTATTTTATTTGTATTTTCCTTCTGCTATCTGTACCTCTGAGGAAACGCAAAAATTTCCCCGCCGTGGGATCAATAAAATCTTATCTTATCTTATCTTATCTTATCTTATCTTATCTAACAGAATGAACCTTTTGGGATTTAGTTACCTAGATGATTGAGCATGCATCAAGACATAACTGGACCCAGTTTGCACTTTTGTTTGTAGGGAGTGACACGTCACGGTGTAAGAAATCTTCACTTTTTGTTCCAGTTTCTTACAAACACCCTATCCTTATACAAAAATATACTCGCTCCAAAATTAGTAAATCTAGCAACATCTGTGTCTGAAACACACGTTTTAATATATTAGATCAAATTTGCACTTTCCTGAAAGAGAGTGACAGTCGTTGCTAAAAACCTTTTTCTATAGACATTAGCACACACTCCAGCAGCTTTATCCCTTTGAACCAAAGAGTCATGTCAGGACCCAAACTTTCTAAATGTAATGCTTCTTTGATGAGAAATGTTTTTCACTTTCTGAAATGCAGTTGCAGAAAACTGAGCTAAAACCTGAGCTATGTTATTTTCATCTGGAATGGCTTATTCTTAGGTTTTCTACTCATATATTATCCACCCTCTGTTTTAGACTTGCAAAGATTTTTCCCAGCAATTCCATGTGTTTTATTGCCCATGAAAAGTAAGATGAGTGAATTTAGGTTTTAAAATGTTTTAGGAAGGAACACAGGAGATTTTGAAAAAGTACAACCACTTAGGCAAAATTCTCTTTATATGATTAACTCAATGAGTGATTTAGGAAGCGTATTCAGAATGTTTACTTGACTGAAGCTCAGATATTAAGGGAGAAAAGTTAGATTTTAATAGAGAGGATAGCTTTTGTAACCTGAATGCCCAGATAGTGAGCTTCTCATAAGCCATACTTTTTTAACCCAATTTAAATCTTCTAATATTTCAAACAATAGGGCCATTCGATCTGGTCCAATGCCTTCTCAGCGTCGCGTGCCAAACTGCCAACTCTTCTTTAGGTCTGGCAGTGGAGTAAATAGTGGAGTCCCGCTCTATCTGCCATTCCCGAACAGAGATGAGCAAGTTTCTCCGTGACTGCAGCTGCCAGTCAAGCTGTAAAGATGAGGTTTTAGCCCAATTGAACAGCCTTGTGTTATATGATGCAAAATACATCCTGAAATTATGATGATAGAGCAAGCCAAGTAGAAGCAACTAAAAAAAATGAAGATAAAAAAAAAAATATTCAGGTTGTACTTATTGTACTTGTATGTATGTGTGACTTACAATGTGAAAGGCATTATGGCTCCTTAGAGGAGCTTAACTGCAATCCTGCTCAGTGTGAGGAGCAGCAGTGATGGTTTAGACATTTGTTGGCACATGAGTGGCTGATGCGAATTTGAAGTCAATTGAGACAAAATGTAGAAAGAAAAGGCCAAATGACGGGATGTAAATAATGCATTAAAGATTGTCTTTTTCTTTTAAAAAAGCTTGAGTGTGTGCATGTACTTTCTATTAATGATGTGAATATTGAGGACAAGGCTGTGCTTATTAGGTGCTAATAATTTGCTGTAAAAGTGTGGGAGACAGTATGAAAAAATGAAGGCAGAGTTGTTAGCCTGAAGAGAGAAAGTGCAGGTTGTCCAAGGTGGAGTAATAAGCGAGCAAATAGTTGAGGAATGAAGAGGTGCAAGCACGGGTGATTTTGGGTGAATAAAGGGTAATAAGAGAGATGTAGTAGTGCAGGCGGAGTATTTGGCGAGAGCAGGGAAAAGGAAAAAAGGAGAGGCGACTTGTCGCCTCCCCGTCCCCAAGTCCGGGCCGTGGCAGCGAGTCCGTGAGGGAGTCGAACTCGGGACGCTCTGCTCCAGAGCGCTCCGTCACACGTCTTACGCCACACTGCCGGCATGGAAAATAGGGGGGAAAAAAGGACTTTTATCTTCTGTTCTTTAACACTTGTTCTTTGGGGCGGGGCGGGGCGGGCTCTCTAAATGACCTATTAACTTTCTTCTGCAATATTCTTCCACACAAATTACACATGGAAACCCAGCAATTTTTCCATTGCCATTCACTAAATGGGACTGCCAATGTTGGACGGCTTACCAAGACAAAGCCTTCCTGCTACCCGGAATCAGCTTTCCTGCTCGGAAACCTGCTGGCGGCGCCACTATGTTTACACCACGCTCTTCAACTTCGGCTTTTTTGCCTCGTTTCAGCACACCTACCTAGTCCCACTCATCAATGAAGGTAAATACAAGCAGGTCATTCTGAAAAACACACACAGCTTATCATCTTATCCTTCTACAACACCTAAAAGCACTCTGTTCATTTCTTCGCTAGATTAGCCGCTAGCATACACGCTGTGTTAGAGGCTTGTTGCTACCTAGTTAGCCATGCTGCACACCTGTTACTCTGTATTTGTCAATGATTCAGCACTCCTTCGGTTTTGTTATCCATTTTTAGACAGTCATGAGATCATCTGCACACTCCACAGAGCTCCAGAGTTACTGTTCATAGAGCAACACCAGAGGTATGTGGAGAGGACTGAACATCATCACTGGACGGAGCACTGTGAGCGGAGGGGGTCCAGAGTCTGGAGACCAGGTTCTGGCTAACAGATTGAACCAGTTGTTTAACAGGTTTGATTCAGTAGCCCTTCCCTCCCCATCCACCAGAGCTCGTCACACCTCTCTGCAGCCCCCCATAGCACCGGGACATGAAATGCACCTCACCTGTCCCACTTTTTCCTTCTCCTTCAACCACTCTACTGGGTCTAAGTCGTCTCCACCTGCTACGGCGGCTGAGGTCCTTTGGGGGTGAACAGGACACTCCTAAGGACATTTTATGACACTGTGGTGGCGTCGGCTATTTTCTATGCTGTGGTCTGCTGGCGTGGTGGAATGGCAGAGAGGGACAGGGGGAAACTCAACAAGCTGGTCAGGAGGGCCAGCTCTGTCCTGGACTGTCCGCTGAAGTCCATCGAGCAGGTTGGGGAGGAGAGGATGTTGTCTAAGCTAACATCCATCATGGACAACACCTCCCACCCCCTGCATGAGACTGTACGAGCACTGAGCAGCTCCTTCAGCAGTGGACTTTTACGCCCACAGTGTAGGAAGGAGCGCTACCGCAGGTCATTCTTACCAGCAGCTGTCAGACTCTATAATGCAGCTTAACATTCCTTTGGTCATCTTACTCAGCAGCTTGTTAGTTTACTCTACATTTTATACATATCGCCGTACAATTTTTCTATACATATTCTGTACATTGTTACCTGTATATACGAACTTCGGTTGCTTACGTTCATAGGACCACCCTGTGTCTTCCTTTGATATTTTATTTTCCCTTGCTGTAAGGGTTAGAAATTTCTGATCCGTGGGATTATAAAGGTTTATTCTATTCTATTCTATGTTTTATATTTGTTTGTATTTTATTTGTATTTTCCTTCTGCTATCTGTACCTCTGCTGAGGAAACGCAAAAATTTCCCCGCCGTGGGATCAATAAAATCTTATCTTATCTTATCTTATCTTATCTTATCTTATCTAACAGAATGAACCTTTTGGGATTTAGTTACCTAGATGATTGAGCATGCATCAAGACATAACTGGACCCAGTTTGCACTTTTGTTTGTAGGGAGTGACACGTCACGGTGTAAGAAATCTTCACTTTTTGTTCCAGTTTCTTACATAAACACCCTCATCCTTATACAAAATATTATACTCGCTCCAAAATTAGTAAATCTAGCAACATCTGTGTCTGAAACACAACGTTTCTAATATGATTAGATCAAATTTGCACTTTCCTGAAAAGAGAGTGACACGTCCAGTTGCATAAAAACCTTTTTCTATAGACATTAGCACACACTCCAGCAGCTTTTCATCCCTTTGAACCCAAAGAGTCATTGCTCAGGACCCCAAACTTTCTAAATGTAATGCTTCCTTTGATGAGAACAATGTTTTTCACTTTCTGAAATGCAGTTGCAGAAAACCTGAGCTAAAACCTGAGCTATGTTATTTTCATCTGGAATGGCTTATTCTTTAGGTTTTTCTACTCATATATTATCCACCCTCTGTTTTAGACTTGCAAAGATTTTTCCCAGCAATTCCATGTGTTTTATTGCCCCATGAAAAAGGTAAGATGAGTGAATTTAGGTTTTTAAAAATGTTTTAGGAAGGAACACAAGGAGATTTTGAAAAAAGTACAACCACTTAGGCAAAATTCTCATCTTTATATGATTAACTCAATGAGTGATTTAGGAAGCGTATTCCAGAACTGTTTACTTGACTGAAGCTCAGATATTAAGGGAGAAAAGTTAGATTTTAATAGAGAGGAATAGCTTTTTGTAACCTGAATGCCCAGATAAGTGAGCTTCTCATAAGCCATACTTTTTTTAACCCAATTTAAATCTTTCTAATATTTCAAACAAATAGGGCCATTCGATCTGGTCCAATGCCTTCTCAGCGTCGCGTGCCAAAACTGCCAACTCTTCTTTAGGTCTGGCAGTGGAGTAAATAGTGGAGTCCCGCTCTATCTGCCATTCCCGAACAGAGATGAGCAAGTTTCTCCGTGACTGCAGCTGCCAGTCAAAGCTGTAAAGATGAGGTTTTAGCCCAATTGAACAGCCTTGTGTTATATGATGCAAAATACATCCTGAAATTATGATGATAGAGCAAGCCAAGTAGAAGCAACTAAAAAAAATGAAGATAAAAAAAAAAATATTCAGGTTGTACTTATTGTACTTGTATGTATGTGTGACTTTACAATGTGAAAAGGCATTATGGCTCCTTAGAGGAGCTTAACTGCAAATCCTGCTCAGTGTGAGGAGCAGCAGTGATGGTTTAGACATTTGTTGGCACATGAGTGGCTGATGCGAATTTGAAGTCAATTGAGACAAAATGTAGAAAGAAAAGGCCAAATGACGGGATGTAAATAATGCATTAAAGATTGTCTTTTTCTTTTAAAAAAAGCTTGAGTGTGTGCATGTACTTTCTATTAATGATGTGAATATTGAGGACAAGGCTGTGCTTATTAGGTGCTAATAATTTGCTGTAAAAGTGTGGGAGACAGTATGAAAAAATGAAGGCAGAGTTGTTAGCCTGAAGAGAGAAAGTGCAGGTTGTCCAAGGTGGAGTAATAAGCGAGCAAATAGTTGAGGAATGAAGAGGTGCAAGCACGGGTATTTTGGGTGAATAAAGGGTAATAAGAGAGATGTAGTAGTGCAGGCGGAGTATTTGGCGAGAGCAGGGAAAAGGAAAAAGGAGAGGCGACTTGTCGCCTCCCCGTCCCCCAAGTCCGGGCCGTGGCAGCGAGTCCGTGAGGGAGTCGAACTCGGGACGCTCTGCTCCAGAGCGCTCCGTCACACGTCTTACGCCACACTGCCGGCATGGAAAATAGGGGGAAAAAAGGACTTTTATCTTCTGTTCTTTAACACTTGTTCTTTGGGGGGCGGGCGGGGCAGGCCGGGCCGGGGCAGGGCGGGCTCTCTAAATGACCTATTAACTTTCTTCTGCAATATTCTTCCACACAAATTACACATGGAAACCCAGCAATTTTTCCATTGCCATTCACTAAATGGGACTGCCAATGTTGGACGGCTTACCAAGACAAAGCCTTCCTGCTACCCGGAATCAGCTTTCCTGCTCGGAAACCTGCTGGCGGCGCCACTATGTTTACACCACGCTCTTCAACTTCGGCTTTTTTGCCTCGTTTCAGCACACCTACCTAGTCCCACTCATCAATGAAGGTAAATACAAGCAGGTCATTCTGAAAAACACACACAGCTTATCATCTTATCCTTCTACAACACCTAAAAGCACTCTGTTCATTTCTTCGCTAGATTAGCCGCTAGCATACACGCTGTGTTAGAGGCTTGTTGCTACCTAGTTAGCCATGCTGCACACCTGTTACTCTGTATTTGTCAATGATTCAGCACTCCTTCGGTTTTGTTATCCATTTTTAGACAGTCATGAGATCATCTGCACACTCCACAGAGCTCCAGAGTTACTGTTCATAGAGCAACACCAGAGGTATGTGGAGAGGACTGAACATCATCACTGGACGGAGCACTGTGAGCGGAGGGGGTCCAGAGTCTGGAGACCAGGTTCTGGCTAACAGATTGAACCAGTTGTTTAACAGGTTTGATTCAGTAGCCCTTCCCTCCCCCATCCACCAGAGCTCGTCACACCTCTCTGCAGCCCCCCATAGCACCGGGGACATGAAATGCACCTCACCTGTCCCACTTTTTCCTTCTCCTTCAACCACTCTACTGGGTCTAAGTCGTCTCCACCTGCTACGGCGGCTGAGGTCCTTTGGGGGTGAACAGGACACTCCTAAGGACATTTTATGACACTGTGGTGGCGTCGGCTATTTTCTATGCTGTGGTCTGCTGGCGTGGTGGAATGGCAGAGAGGGACAGGGGGAAACTCAACAAGCTGGTCAGGAGGGCCAGCTCTGTCCTGGACTGTCCGCTGAAGTCCATCGAGCAGGTTGGGGAGGAGAGGATGTTGTCTAAGCTAACATCCATCATGGACAACACCTCCCACCCCCTGCATGAGACTGTACGAGCACTGAGCAGCTCCTTCAGCAGTGGACTTTTACGCCCACAGTGTAGGAAGGAGCGCTACCGCAGGTCATTCTTACCAGCAGCTGTCAGACTCTATAATGCAGCTTAACATTCCTTTGGTCATCTTACTCAGCAGCTTGTTAGTTTACTCTACATTTTATACATATCGCCGTACAATTTTTCTATACATATTCTGTACATTGTTACCTGTATATACGAACTTCGGTTGCTTACGTTCATAGGACCACCCTGTGTCTTCCTTTGATATTTTATTTTCCCTTGCTGTAAGGGTTAGAAATTTCTGATCCGTGGGATTATAAAGGTTTATTCTATTCTATTCTATGTTTTATATTTGTTTGTATTTTATTTGTATTTTCCTTCTGCTATCTGTACCTCTGCTGAGGAAACGCAAAAATTTCCCCGCCGTGGGATCAATAAAATCTTATCTTATCTTATCTTATCTTATCTTATCTTATCTAACAGAATGAACCTTTTGGGATTTAGTTACCTAGATGATTGAGCATGCATCAAGACATAACTGGACCCAGTTTGCACTTTTGTTTGTAGGGAGTGACACGTCACGGTGTAAGAAATCTTCACTTTTTGTTCCAGTTTCTTACATAAACACCCTCATCCTTATACAAAATATTATACTCGCTCCAAAATTAGTAAATCTAGCAACATCTGTGTCTGAAACACAACGTTTCTAATATGATTAGATCAAATTTGCACTTTCCTGAAAAGAGAGTGACACGTCCAGTTGCATAAAAACCTTTTTCTATAGACATTAGCACACACTCCAGCAGCTTTTCATCCCTTTGAACCCAAAGAGTCATTGCTCAGGACCCCAAACTTTCTAAATGTAATGCTTCCTTTGATGAGAACAATGTTTTTCACTTTCTGAAATGCAGTTGCAGAAAACCTGAGCTAAAACCTGAGCTATGTTATTTTCATCTGGAATGGCTTATTCTTTAGGTTTTTCTACTCATATATTATCCACCCTCTGTTTTAGACTTGCAAAGATTTTTCCCAGCAATTCCATGTGTTTTATTGCCCCATGAAAAAGGTAAGATGAGTGAATTTAGGTTTTTAAAAATGTTTTAGGAAGGAACACAAGGAGATTTTGAAAAAAGTACAACCACTTAGGCAAAATTCTCATCTTTATATGATTAACTCAATGAGTGATTTAGGAAGCGTATTCCAGAACTGTTTACTTGACTGAAGCTCAGATATTAAGGGAGAAAAGTTAGATTTTAATAGAGAGGAATAGCTTTTTGTAACCTGAATGCCCAGATAAGTGAGCTTCTCATAAGCCATACTTTTTTAACCCAATTTAAATCTTTCTAATATTTCAAACAAATAGGGCCATTCGATCTGGTCCAATGCCTTCTCAGCGTCGCGTGCCAAAACTGCCAACTCTTCTTTAGGTCTGGCAGTGGAGTAAATAGTGGAGTCCCGCTCTATCTGCCATTCCCGAACAGAGATGAGCAAGTTTCTCCGTGACTGCAGCTGCCAGTCAAAGCTGTAAAGATGAGGTTTTAGCCCAATTGAACAGCCTTGTGTTATATGATGCAAAATACATCCTGAAATTATGATGATAGAGCAAGCCAAGTAGAAGCAACTAAAAAAAAATGAAGATAAAAAAAAAAATATTCAGGTTGTACTTATTGTACTTGTATGTATGTGTGACTTTACAATGTGAAAAGGCATTATGGCTCCTTAGAGGAGCTTAACTGCAAATCCTGCTCAGTGTGAGGAGCAGCAGTGATGGTTTAGACATTTGTTGGCACATGAGTGGCTGATGCGAATTTGAAGTCAATTGAGACAAAATGTAGAAAGAAAAGGCCAAATGACGGGATGTAAATAATGCATTAAAGATTGTCTTTTTCTTTTAAAAAAAGCTTGAGTGTGTGCATGTACTTTCTATTAATGATGTGAATATTGAGGACAAGGCTGTGCTTATTAGGTGCTAATAATTTGCTGTAAAAGTGTGGGAGACAGTATGAAAAAATGAAGGCAGAGTTGTTAGCCTGAAGAGAGAAAGTGCAGGTTGTCCAAGGTGGAGTAATAAGCGAGCAAATAGTTGAGGAATGAAGAGGTGCAAGCACGGGTATTTTGGGTGAATAAAGGGTAATAAGAGAGATGTAGTAGTGCAGGCGGAGTATTTGGCGAGAGCAGGGAAAAGGAAAAAGGAGAGGCGACTTGTCGCCTCCCCGTCCCCCAAGTCCGGGCCGTGGCAGCGAGTCCGTGAGGGAGTCGAACTCGGGACGCTCTGCTCCAGAGCGCTCCGTCACACGTCTTACGCCACACTGCCGGCATGGAAAATAGGGGGGAAAAAAGGACTTTTATCTTCTGTTCTTTAACACTTGTTCTTTGGGGGGGCGGGCGGGGCAGGCCGGGCCGGGCAGGGCGGGCTCTCTAAATGACCTATTAACTTTCTTCTGCAATATTCTTCCACACAAATTACACATGGAAACCCAGCAATTTTTCCATTGCCATTCACTAAATGGGACTGCCAATGTTGGACGGCTTACCAAGACAAAGCCTTCCTGCTACCCGGAATCAGCTTTCCTGCTCGGAAACCTGCTGGCGGCGCCACTATGTTTACACCACGCTCTTCAACTTCGGCTTTTTTGCCTCGTTTCAGCACACCTACCTAGTCCCACTCATCAATGAAGGTAAATACAAGCAGGTCATTCTGAAAAACACACACAGCTTATCATCTTATCCTTCTACAACACCTAAAAGCACTCTGTTCATTTCTTCGCTAGATTAGCCGCTAGCATACACGCTGTGTTAGAGGCTTGTTGCTACCTAGTTAGCCATGCTGCACACCTGTTACTCTGTATTTGTCAATGATTCAGCACTCCTTCGGTTTTGTTATCCATTTTTAGACAGTCATGAGATCATCTGCACACTCCACAGAGCTCCAGAGTTACTGTTCATAGAGCAACACCAGAGGTATGTGGAGAGGACTGAACATCATCACTGGACGGAGCACTGTGAGCGGAGGGGGTCCAGAGTCTGGAGACCAGGTTCTGGCTAACAGATTGAACCAGTTGTTTAACAGGTTTGATTCAGTAGCCCTTCCCTCCCCCATCCACCAGAGCTCGTCACACCTCTCTGCAGCCCCCCATAGCACCGGGGACATGAAATGCACCTCACCTGTCCCACTTTTTCCTTCTCCTTCAACCACTCTACTGGGTCTAAGTCGTCTCCACCTGCTACGGCGGCTGAGGTCCTTTGGGGGTGAACAGGACACTCCTAAGGACATTTTATGACACTGTGGTGGCGTCGGCTATTTTCTATGCTGTGGTCTGCTGGCGTGGTGGAATGGCAGAGAGGGACAGGGGGAAACTCAACAAGCTGGTCAGGAGGGCCAGCTCTGTCCTGGACTGTCCGCTGAAGTCCATCGAGCAGGTTGGGGAGGAGAGGATGTTGTCTAAGCTAACATCCATCATGGACAACACCTCCCACCCCTGCATGAGACTGTACGAGCACTGAGCAGCTCCTTCAGCAGTGGACTTTTACGCCCACAGTGTAGGAAGGAGCGCTACCGCAGGTCATTCTTACCAGCAGCTGTCAGACTCTATAATGCAGCTTAACATTCCTTTGGTCATCTTACTCAGCAGCTTGTTAGTTTACTCTACATTTTATACATATCGCCGTACAATTTTTCTATACATATTCTGTACATTGTTACCTGTATATACGAACTTCGGTTGCTTACGTTCATAGGACCACCCTGTGTCTTCCTTTGATATTTTATTTTCCCTTGCTGTAAGGGTTAGAAATTTCTGATCCGTGGGATTATAAAGGTTTATTCTATTCTATTCTATGTTTTATATTTGTTTGTATTTTATTTGTATTTTCCTTCTGCTATCTGTACCTCTGCTGAGGAAACGCAAAAATTTCCCCGCCGTGGGATCAATAAAATCTTATCTTATCTTATCTTATCTTATCTTATCTAACAGAATGAACCTTTTGGGATTTAGTTACCTAGATGATTGAGCATGCATCAAGACATAACTGGACCCAGTTTGCACTTTTGTTTGTAGGGAGTGACACGTCACGGTGTAAGAAATCTTCACTTTTTGTTCCAGTTTCTTACATAAACACCCTCATCCTTATACAAAATATTATACTCGCTCCAAAATTAGTAAATCTAGCAACATCTGTGTCTGAAACACAACGTTTCTAATATGATTAGATCAAATTTGCACTTTCCTGAAAAGAGAGTGACACGTCCAGTTGCATAAAAACCTTTTTCTATAGACATTAGCACACACTCCAGCAGCTTTTCATCCCTTTGAACCCAAAGAGTCATTGCTCAGGACCCCAAACTTTCTAAATGTAATGCTTCCTTTGATGAGAACAATGTTTTTCACTTTCTGAAATGCAGTTGCAGAAAACCTGAGCTAAAACCTGAGCTATGTTATTTTCATCTGGAATGGCTTATTCTTTAGGTTTTTCTACTCATATATTATCCACCCTCTGTTTTAGACTTGCAAAGATTTTTCCCAGCAATTCCATGTGTTTTATTGCCCCATGAAAAAGGTAAGATGAGTGAATTTAGGTTTTTAAAAATGTTTTAGGAAGGAACACAAGGAGATTTTGAAAAAAGTACAACCACTTAGGCAAAATTCTCATCTTTATATGATTAACTCAATGAGTGATTTAGGAAGCGTATTCCAGAACTGTTTACTTGACTGAAGCTCAGATATTAAGGGAGAAAAGTTAGATTTTAATAGAGAGGAATAGCTTTTTGTAACCTGAATGCCCAGATAAGTGAGCTTCTCATAAGCCATACTTTTTTAACCCAATTTAAATCTTTCTAATATTTCAAACAAATAGGGCCATTCGATCTGGTCCAATGCCTTCTCAGCGTCGCGTGCCAAAACTGCCAACTCTTCTTTAGGTCTGGCAGTGGAGTAAATAGTGGAGTCCCGCTCTATCTGCCATTCCCGAACAGAGATGAGCAAGTTTCTCCGTGACTGCAGCTGCCAGTCAAAGCTGTAAAGATGAGGTTTTAGCCCAATTGAACAGCCTTGTGTTATATGATGCAAAATACATCCTGAAATTATGATGATAGAGCAAGCCAAGTAGAAGCAACTAAAAAAAAATGAAGATAAAAAAAAAAATATTCAGGTTGTACTTATTGTACTTGTATGTATGTGTGACTTTACAATGTGAAAAGGCATTATGGCTCCTTAGAGGAGCTTAACTGCAAATCCTGCTCAGTGTGAGGAGCAGCAGTGATGGTTTAGACATTTGTTGGCACATGAGTGGCTGATGCGAATTTGAAGTCAATTGAGACAAAATGTAGAAAGAAAAGGCCAAATGACGGGATGTAAATAATGCATTAAAGATTGTCTTTTTCTTTTAAAAAAAGCTTGAGTGTGTGCATGTACTTTCTATTAATGATGTGAATATTGAGGACAAGGCTGTGCTTATTAGGTGCTAATAATTTGCTGTAAAAGTGTGGGAGACAGTATGAAAAAATGAAGGCAGAGTTGTTAGCCTGAAGAGAGAAAGTGCAGGTTGTCCAAGGTGGAGTAATAAGCGAGCAAATAGTTGAGGAATGAAGAGGTGCAAGCACGGGTATTTTGGGTGAATAAAGGGTAATAAGAGAGATGTAGTAGTGCAGGCGGAGTATTTGGCGAGAGCAGGGAAAAGGAAAAAGGAGAGGCGACTTGTCGCCTCCCCGTCCCCAAGTCCGGGCCGTGGCAGCGAGTCCGTGAGGGAGTCGAACTCGGGACGCTCTGCTCCAGAGCGCTCCGTCACACGTCTTACGCCACACTGCCGGCATGGAAAATAGGGGGGAAAAAAGGACTTTTATCTTCTGTTCTTTAACACTTGTTCTTTGGGGGGGGCGGGGCAGGCCGGGCCGGGGCAGGGCGGGCTCTCTAAATGACCTATTAACTTTCTTCTGCAATATTCTTCCACACAAATTACACATGGAAACCCAGCAATTTTTCCATTGCCATTCACTAAATGGGACTGCCAATGTTGGACGGCTTACCAAGACAAAGCCTTCCTGCTACCCGGAATCAGCTTTCCTGCTCGGAAACCTGCTGGCGGCGCCACTATGTTTACACCACGCTCTTCAACTTCGGCTTTTTTGCCTCGTTTCAGCACACCTACCTAGTCCCACTCATCAATGAAGGTAAATACAAGCAGGTCATTCTGAAAAACACACACAGCTTATCATCTTATCCTTCTACAACACCTAAAAGCACTCTGTTCATTTCTTCGCTAGATTAGCCGCTAGCATACACGCTGTGTTAGA
This sequence comes from Oreochromis niloticus, assembly GCF_001858045.2. Lineage (NCBI taxonomy): Eukaryota > Metazoa > Chordata > Actinopteri > Cichliformes > Cichlidae > Oreochromis > Oreochromis niloticus. Next base: position 16,442 of record NW_020328056.1, on the reverse strand, counting down.
GGCTTGTTGCTACCTAGTTAGCCATGCTGCACACCTGTTACTCTGTATTTGTCAATGATTCAGCACTCCTTCGGTTTTGTTATCCATTTTTAGACAGTCATGAGATCATCTGCACACTCCACAGAGCTCCAGAGTTACTGTTCATAGAGCAACACCAGAGGTATGTGGAGAGGACTGAACATCATCACTGGACGGAGCACTGTGAGCGGAGGGGGTCCAGAGTCTGGAGACCAGGTTCTGGCTAACAGATTGAACCAGTTGTTTAACAGGTTTGATTCAGTAGCCCTTCCCTCCCCCATCCACCAGAGCTCGTCACACCTCTCTGCAGCCCCCATAGCACCGGGGACATGAAATGCACCTCACCTGTCCCACTTTTTCCTTCTCCTTCAACCACTCTACTGGGTCTAAGTCGTCTCCACCTGCTACGGCGGCTGAGGTCCTTTGGGGGTGAACAGGACACTCCTAAGGACATTTTATGACACTGTGGTGGCGTCGGCTATTTTCTATGCTGTGGTCTGCTGGCGTGGTGGAATGGCAGAGAGGGACAGGGGGAAACTCAACAAGCTGGTCAGGAGGGCCAGCTCTGTCCTGGACTGTCCGCTGAAGTCCATCGAGCAGGTTGGGGAGGAGAGGATGTTGTCTAAGCTAACATCCATCATGGACAACACCTCCCACCCCCTGCATGAGACTGTACGAGCACTGAGCAGCTCCTTCAGCAGTGGACTTTTACGCCCACAGTGTAGGAAGGAGCGCTACCGCAGGTCATTCTTACCAGCAGCTGTCAGACTCTATAATGCAGCTTAACATTCCTTTGGTCATCTTACTCAGCAGCTTGTTAGTTTACTCTACATTTTATACATATCGCCGTACAATTTTTCTATACATATTCTGTACATTGTTACCTGTATATACGAACTTCGGTTGCTTACGTTCATAGGACCACCCTGTGTCTTCCTTTGATATTTTATTTTCCCTTGCTGTAAGGGTTAGAAATTTCTGATCCGTGGGATTATAAAGGTTTATTCTATTCTATTCTATGTTTTATATTTGTTTGTATTTTATTTGTATTTTCCTTCTGCTATCTGTACCTCTGCTGAGGAAACGCAAAAATTTCCCCGCCGTGGGATCAATAAAATCTTATCTTATCTTATCTTATCTTATCTTATCTTATCTAACAGAATGAACCTTTTGGGATTTAGTTACCTAGATGATTGAGCATGCATCAAGACATAACTGGACCCAGTTTGCACTTTTGTTTGTAGGGAGTGACACGTCACGGTGTAAGAAATCTTCACTTTTTGTTCCAGTTTCTTACATAAACACCCTCATCCTTATACAAAATATTATACTCGCTCCAAAATTAGTAAATCTAGCAACATCTGTGTCTGAAACACAACGTTTCTAATATGATTAGATCAAATTTGCACTTTCCTGAAAAGAGAGTGACACGTCCAGTTGCATAAAAACCTTTTTCTATAGACATTAGCACACACTCCAGCAGCTTTTCATCCCTTTGAACCCAAAGAGTCATTGCTCAGGACCCCAAACTTTCTAAATGTAATGCTTCCTTTGATGAGAACAATGTTTTTCACTTTCTGAAATGCAGTTGCAGAAAACCTGAGCTAAAACCTGAGCTATGTTATTTTCATCTGGAATGGCTTATTCTTTAGGTTTTTCTACTCATATATTATCCACCCTCTGTTTTAGACTTGCAAAGATTTTTCCCAGCAATTCCATGTGTTTTATTGCCCCATGAAAAAGGTAAGATGAGTGAATTTAGGTTTTTAAAAATGTTTTAGGAAGGAACACAAGGAGATTTTGAAAAAAGTACAACCACTTAGGCAAAATTCTCATCTTTATATGATTAACTCAATGAGTGATTTAGGAAGCGTATTCCAGAACTGTTTACTTGACTGAAGCTCAGATATTAAGGGAGAAAAGTTAGATTTTAATAGAGAGGAATAGCTTTTTGTAACCTGAATGCCCAGATAAGTGAGCTTCTCATAAGCCATACTTTTTTAACCCAATTTAAATCTTTCTAATATTTCAAACAAATAGGGCCATTCGATCTGGTCCAATGCTTCTCAGCGTCGCGTGCCAAAACTGCCAACTCTTCTTTAGGTCTGGCAGTGGAGTAAATAGTGGAGTCCCGCTCTATCTGCCATTCCCGAACAGAGATGAGCAAGTTTCTCCGTGACTGCAGCTGCCAGTCAAAGCTGTAAAGATGAGGTTTTAGCCCAATTGAACAGCCTTGTGTTATATGATGCAAAATACATCCTGAAATTATGATGATAGAGCAAGCCAAGTAGAAGCAACTAAAAAAAATGAAGATAAAAAAAAAAATATTCAGGTTGTACTTATTGTACTTGTATGTATGTGTGACTTTACAATGTGAAAAGGCATTATGGCTCCTTAGAGGAGCTTAACTGCAAATCCTGCTCAGTGTGAGGAGCAGCAGTGATGGTTTAGACATTTGTTGGCACATGAGTGGCTGATGCGAATTTGAAGTCAATTGAGACAAAATGTAGAAAGAAAAGGCCAAATGACGGGATGTAAATAATGCATTAAAGATTGTCTTTTTCTTTTAAAAAAAGCTTGAGTGTGTGCATGTACTTTCTATTAATGATGTGAATATTGAGGACAAGGCTGTGCTTATTAGGTGCTAATAATTTGCTGTAAAAGTGTGGGAGACAGTATGAAAAAATGAAGGCAGAGTTGTTAGCCTGAAGAGAGAAAGTGCAGGTTGTCCAAGGTGGAGTAATAAGCGAGCAAATAGTTGAGGAATGAAGAGGTGCAAGCACGGGTATTTTGGGTGAATAAAGGGTAATAAGAGAGATGTAGTAGTGCAGGCGGAGTATTTGGCGAGAGCAGGGAAAAGGAAAAAGGAGAGGCGACTTGTCGCCTCCCCGTCCCCAAGTCCGGGCCGTGGCAGCGAGTCCGTGAGGGAGTCGAACTCGGGACGCTCTGCTCCAGAGCGCTCCGTCACACGTCTTACGCCACACTGCCGGCATGGAAAATAGGGGGGAAAAAGGACTTTTATCTTCTGTTCTTTAACACTTGTTCTTTGGGGGGGGAGCGGGGCGGGGCAGGGCGGGCTCTCTAAATGACCTATTAACTTTCTTCTGCAATATTCTTCCACACAAATTACACATGGAAACCCAGCAATTTTTCCATTGCCATTCACTAAATGGGACTGCCAATGTTGGACGGCTTACCAAGACAAAGCCTTCCTGCTACCCGGAATCAGCTTTCCTGCTCGGAAACCTGCTGGCGGCGCCACTATGTTTACACCACGCTCTTCAACTTCGGCTTTTTTGCCTCGTTTCAGCACACCTACCTAGTCCCACTCATCAATGAAGGTAAATACAAGCAGGTCATTCTGAAAAACACACACAGCTTATCATCTTATCCTTCTACAACACCTAAAAGCACTCTGTTCATTTCTTCGCTAGATTAGCCGCTAGCATACACGCTGTGTTAGAGGCTTGTTGCTACCTAGTTAGCCATGCTGCACACCTGTTACTCTGTATTTGTCAATGATTCAGCACTCCTTCGGTTTTGTTATCCATTTTTAGACAGTCATGAGATCATCTGCACACTCCACAGAGCTCCAGAGTTACTGTTCATAGAGCAACACCAGAGGTATGTGGAGAGGACTGAACATCATCACTGGACGGAGCACTGTGAGCGGAGGGGGTCCAGAGTCTGGAGACCAGGTTCTGGCTAACAGATTGAACCAGTTGTTTAACAGGTTTGATTCAGTAGCCCTTCCCTCCCCCATCCACCAGAGCTCGTCACACCTCTCTGCAGCCCCCCATAGCACCGGGGACATGAAATGCACCTCACCTGTCCCACTTTTTCCTTCTCCTTCAACCACTCTACTGGGTCTAAGTCGTCTCCACCTGCTACGGCGGCTGAGGTCCTTTGGGGGTGAACAGGACACTCCTAAGGACATTTTATGACACTGTGGTGGCGTCGGCTATTTTCTATGCTGTGGTCTGCTGGCGTGGTGGAATGGCAGAGAGGGACAGGGGGAAACTCAACAAGCTGGTCAGGAGGGCCAGCTCTGTCCTGGACTGTCCGCTGAAGTCCATCGAGCAGGTTGGGGAGGAGAGGATGTTGTCTAAGCTAACATCCATCATGGACAACACCTCCCACCCCCTGCATGAGACTGTACGAGCACTGAGCAGCTCCTTCAGCAGTGGACTTTTACGCCCACAGTGTAGGAAGGAGCGCTACCGCAGGTCATTCTTACCAGCAGCTGTCAGACTCTATAATGCAGCTTAACATTCCTTTGGTCATCTTACTCAGCAGCTTGTTAGTTTACTCTACATTTTATACATATCGCCGTACAATTTTTCTATACATATTCTGTACATTGTTACCTGTATATACGAACTTCGGTTGCTTACGTTCATAGGACCACCCTGTGTCTTCCTTTGATATTTTATTTTCCCTTGCTGTAAGGGTTAGAAATTTCTGATCCGTGGGATTATAAAGGTTTATTCTATTCTATTCTATGTTTTATATTTGTTTGTATTTTATTTGTATTTTCCTTCTGCTATCTGTACCTCTGCTGAGGAAACGCAAAAATTTCCCCGCCGTGGGATCAATAAAATCTTATCTTATCTTATCTTATCTTATCTTATCTTATCTAACAGAATGAACCTTTTGGGATTTAGTTACCTAGATGATTGAGCATGCATCAAGACATAACTGGACCCAGTTTGCACTTTTGTTTGTAGGGAGTGACACGTCACGGTGTAAGAAATCTTCACTTTTTGTTCCAGTTTCTTACATAAACACCCTCATCCTTATACAAAATATTATACTCGCTCCAAAATTAGTAAATCTAGCAACATCTGTGTCTGAAACACAACGTTTCTAATATGATTAGATCAAATTTGCACTTTCCTGAAAAGAGAGTGACACGTCCAGTTGCATAAAAACCTTTTTCTATAGACATTAGCACACACTCCAGCAGCTTTTCATCCCTTTGAACCCAAAGAGTCATTGCTCAGGACCCCAAACTTTCTAAATGTAATGCTTCCTTTGATGAGAACAATGTTTTTCACTTTCTGAAATGCAGTTGCAGAAAACCTGAGCTAAAACCTGAGCTATGTTATTTTCATCTGGAATGGCTTATTCTTTAGGTTTTTCTACTCATATATTATCCACCCTCTGTTTTAGACTTGCAAAGATTTTTCCCAGCAATTCCATGTGTTTTATTGCCCCATGAAAAAGGTAAGATGAGTGAATTTAGGTTTTTAAAAATGTTTTAGGAAGGAACACAAGGAGATTTTGAAAAAAGTACAACCACTTAGGCAAAATTCTCATCTTTATATGATTAACTCAATGAGTGATTTAGGAAGCGTATTCCAGAACTGTTTACTTGACTGAAGCTCAGATATTAAGGGAGAAAAGTTAGATTTTAATAGAGAGGAATAGCTTTTTGTAACCTGAATGCCCAGATAAGTGAGCTTCTCATAAGCCATACTTTTTTTAACCCAATTTAAATCTTTCTAATATTTCAAACAAATAGGGCCATTCGATCTGGTCCAATGCCTTCTCAGCGTCGCGTGCCAAAACTGCCAACTCTTCTTTAGGTCTGGCAGTGGAGTAAATAGTGGAGTCCCGCTCTATCTGCCATTCCCGAACAGAGATGAGCAAGTTTCTCCGTGACTGCAGCTGCCAGTCAAAGCTGTAAAGATGAGGTTTTAGCCCAATTGAACAGCCTTGTGTTATATGATGCAAAATACATCCTGAAATTATGATGATAGAGCAAGCCAAGTAGAAGCAACTAAAAAAAAATGAAGATAAAAAAAAAAATATTCAGGTTGTACTTATTGTACTTGTATGTATGTGTGACTTTACAATGTGAAAAGGCATTATGGCTCCTTAGAGGAGCTTAACTGCAAATCCTGCTCAGTGTGAGGAGCAGCAGTGATGGTTTAGACATTTGTTGGCACATGAGTGGCTGATGCGAATTTGAAGTCAATTGAGACAAAATGTAGAAAGAAAAGGCCAAATGACGGGATGTAAATAATGCATTAAAGATTGTCTTTTTCTTTTAAAAAAAGCTTGAGTGTGTGCATGTACTTTCTATTAATGATGTGAATATTGAGGACAAGGCTGTGCTTATTAGGTGCTAATAATTTGCTGTAAAAGTGTGGGAGACAGTATGAAAAAATGAAGGCAGAGTTGTTAGCCTGAAGAGAGAAAGTGCAGGTTGTCCAAGGTGGAGTAATAAGCGAGCAAATAGTTGAGGAATGAAGAGGTGCCAAGCACGGGTATTTTGGGTGAATAAAGGGTAATAAGAGAGATGTAGTAGTGCAGGCGGAGTATTTGGCGAGAGCAGGGAAAAGGAAAAAGGAGAGGCGACTTGTCGCCTCCCCGTCCCCCAAGTCCGGGCCGTGGCAGCGAGTCCGTGAGGGAGTCGAACTCGGGACGCTCTGCTCCAGAGCGCTCCGTCACACGTCTTACGCCACACTGCCGGCATGGAAAATAGGGGGGAAAAAAGGACTTTTATCTTCTGTTCTTTAACACTTGTTCTTTGGGGGGGGCGGGCGGGGCAGGCCGGGCCGGGGCAGGGCGGGCTCTCTAAATGACCTATTAACTTTCTTCTGCAATATTCTTCCACACAAATTACACATGGAAACCCAGCAATTTTTCCATTGCCATTCACTAAATGGGACTGCCAATGTTGGACGGCTTACCAGACAAAGCCTTCCTGCTACCCGGAATCAGCTTTCCTGCTCGGAAACCTGCTGGCGGCGCCACTATGTTTACACCACGCTCTTCAACTTCGGCTTTTTTGCCTCGTTTCAGCACACCTACCTAGTCCCACTCATCAATGAAGGTAAATACAAGCAGGTCATTCTGAAAAACACACACAGCTTATCATCTTATCCTTCTACAACACCTAAAAGCACTCTGTTCATTTCTTCGCTAGATTAGCCGCTAGCATACACGCTGTGTTAGAGGCTTGTTGCTACCTAGTTAGCCATGCTGCACACCTGTTACTCTGTATTTGTCAATGATTCAGCACTCCTTCGGTTTTGTTATCCATTTTTAGACAGTCATGAGATCATCTGCACACTCCACAGAGCTCCAGAGTTACTGTTCATAGAGCAACACCAGAGGTATGTGGAGAGGACTGAACATCATCACTGGACGGAGCACTGTGAGCGGAGGGGGTCCAGAGTCTGGAGACCAGGTTCTGGCTAACAGATTGAACCAGTTGTTTAACAGGTTTGATTCAGTAGCCCTTCCCTCCCCCATCCACCAGAGCTCGTCACACCTCTCTGCAGCCCCCCATAGCACCGGGGACATGAAATGCACCTCACCTGTCCCACTTTTTCCTTCTCCTTCAACCACTCTACTGGGTCTAAGTCGTCTCCACCTGCTACGGCGGCTGAGGTCCTTTGGGGGTGAACAGGACACTCCTAAGGACATTTTATGACACTGTGGTGGCGTCGGCTATTTTCTATGCTGTGGTCTGCTGGCGTGGTGGAATGGCAGAGAGGGACAGGGGGAAACTCAACAAGCTGGTCAGGAGGGCCAGCTCTGTCCTGGACTGTCCGCTGAAGTCCATCGAGCAGGTTGGGGAGGAGAGGATGTTGTCTAAGCTAACATCCATCATGGACAACACCTCCCACCCCCTGCATGAGACTGTACGAGCACTGAGCAGCTCCTTCAGCAGTGGACTTTTACGCCCACAGTGTAGGAAGGAGCGCTACCGCAGGTCATTCTTACCAGCAGCTGTCAGACTCTATAATGCAGCTTAACATTCCTTTGGTCATCTTACTCAGCAGCTTGTTAGTTTACTCTACATTTTATACATATCGCCGTACAATTTTTCTATACATATTCTGTACATTGTTACCTGTATATACGAACTTCGGTTGCTTACGTTCATAGGACCACCCTGTGTCTTCCTTTGATATTTTATTTTCCCTTGCTGTAAGGGTTAGAAATTTCTGATCCGTGGGATTATAAAGGTTTATTCTATTCTATTCTATGTTTTATATTTGTTTGTATTTTATTTGTATTTTCCTTCTGCTATCTGTACCTCTGCTGAGGAAACGCAAAAATTTCCCCGCCGTGGGATCAATAAAATCTTATCTTATCTTATCTTATCTTATCTTATCTAACAGAATGAACCTTTTGGGATTTAGTTACCTAGATGATTGAGCATGCATCAAGACATAACTGGACCCAGTTTGCACTTTTGTTTGTAGGGAGTGACACGTCACGGTGTAAGAAATCTTCACTTTTTGTTCCAGTTTCTTACATAAACACCCTCATCCTTATACAAAATATTATACTCGCTCCAAAATTAGTAAATCTAGCAACATCTGTGTCTGAAACACAACGTTTCTAATATGATTAGATCAAATTTGCACTTTCCTGAAAAGAGAGTGACACGTCCAGTTGCATAAAAACCTTTTTCTATAGACATTAGCACACACTCCAGCAGCTTTTCATCCCTTTGAACCCAAAGAGTCATTGCTCAGGACCCCAAACTTTCTAAATGTAATGCTTCCTTTGATGAGAACAATGTTTTTCACTTTCTGAAATGCAGTTGCAGAAAACCTGAGCTAAAACCTGAGCTATGTTATTTTCATCTGGAATGGCTTATTCTTTAGGTTTTTCTACTCATATATTATCCACCCTCTGTTTTAGACTTGCAAAGATTTTTCCCAGCAATTCCATGTGTTTTATTGCCCCATGAAAAAGGTAAGATGAGTGAATTTAGGTTTTTAAAAATGTTTTAGGAAGGAACACAAGGAGATTTTGAAAAAAGTACAACCACTTAGGCAAAATTCTCATCTTTATATGATTAACTCAATGAGTGATTTAGGAAGCGTATTCCAGAACTGTTTACTTGACTGAAGCTCAGATATTAAGGGAGAAAAGTTAGATTTTAATAGAGAGGAATAGCTTTTTGTAACCTGAATGCCCAGATAAGTGAGCTTCTCATAAGCCATACTTTTTTTAACCCAATTTAAATCTTTCTAATATTTCAAACAAATAGGGCCATTCGATCTGGTCCAATGCCTTCTCAGCGTCGCGTGCCAAAACTGCCAACTCTTCTTTAGGTCTGGCAGTGGAGTAAATAGTGGAGTCCCGCTCTATCTGCCATTCCCGAACAGAGATGAGCAAGTTTCTCCGTGACTGCAGCTGCCAGTCAAAGCTGTAAAGATGAGGTTTTAGCCCAATTGAACAGCCTTGTGTTATATGATGCAAAATACATCCTGAAATTATGATGATAGAGCAAGCCAAGTAGAAGCAACTAAAAAAAAATGAAGATAAAAAAAAAAATATTCAGGTTGTACTTATTGTACTTGTATGTATGTGTGACTTTACAATGTGAAAAGGCATTATGGCTCCTTAGAGGAGCTTAACTGCAAATCCTGCTCAGTGTGAGGAGCAGCAGTGATGGTTTAGACATTTGTTGGCACATGAGTGGCTGATGCGAATTTGAAGTCAATTGAGACAAAATGTAGAAAGAAAAGGCCAAATGACGGGATGTAAATAATGCATTAAAGATTGTCTTTTTCTTTTAAAAAAAGCTTGAGTGTGTGCATGTACTTTCTATTAATGATGTGAATATTGAGGACAAGGCTGTGCTTATTAGGTGCTAATAATTTGCTGTAAAAGTGTGGGAGACAGTATGAAAAAATGAAGGCAGAGTTGTTAGCCTGAAGAGAGAAAGTGCAGGTTGTCCAAGGTGGAGTAATAAGCGAGCAAATAGTTGAGGAATGAAGAGGTGCAAGCACGGGTATTTTGGGTGAATAAAGGGTAATAAGAGAGATGTAGTAGTGCAGGCGGAGTATTTGGCGAGAGCAGGGAAAAGGAAAAAGGAGAGGCGACTTGTCGCCTCCCCGTCCCCCAAGTCCGGGCCGTGGCAGCGAGTCCGTGAGGGAGTCGAACTCGGGACGCTCTGCTCCAGAGCGCTCCGTCACACGTCTTACGCCACACTGCCGGCATGGAAAATAGGGGGGAAAAAAGGACTTTTATCTTCTGTTCTTTAACACTTGTTCTTTGGGGGGGGCGGGGCGGGGCAGGCCGGGCCGGGGCAGGGCGGGCTCTCTAAATGACCTATTAACTTTCTTCTGCAATATTCTTCCACACAAATTACACATGGAAACCCAGCAATTTTTCCATTGCCATTCACTAAATGGGACTGCCAATGTTGGACGGCTTACCAAGACAAAGCCTTCCTGCTACCCGGAATCAGCTTTCCTGCTCGGAAACCTGCTGGCGGCGCCACTATGTTTACACCACGCTCTTCAACTTCGGCTTTTTTGCCTCGTTTCAGCACACCTACCTAGTCCCACTCATCAATGAAGGTAAATACAAGCAGGTCATTCTGAAAAACACACACAGCTTATCATCTTATCCTTCTACAACACCTAAAAGCACTCTGTTCATTTCTTCGCTAGATTAGCCGCTAGCATACACGCTGTGTTAGAGGCTTGTTGCTACCTAGTTAGCCATGCTGCACACCTGTTACTCTGTATTTGTCAATGATTCAGCACTCCTTCGGTTTTGTTATCCATTTTTAGACAGTCATGAGATCATCTGCACACTCCACAGAGCTCCAGAGTTACTGTTCATAGAGCAACACCAGAGGTATGTGGAGAGGACTGAACATCATCACTGGACGGAGCACTGTGAGCGGAGGGGGTCCAGAGTCTGGAGACCAGGTTCTGGCTAACAGATTGAACCAGTTGTTTAACAGGTTTGATTCAGTAGCCCTTCCCTCCCCCATCCACCAGAGCTCGTCACACCTCTCTGCAGCCCCCCATAGCACCGGGGACATGAAATGCACCTCACCTGTCCCACTTTTTCCTTCTCCTTCAACCACTCTACTGGGTCTAAGTCGTCTCCACCTGCTACGGCGGCTGAGGTCCTTTGGGGGTGAACAGGACACTCCTAAGGACATTTTATGACACTGTGGTGGCGTCGGCTATTTTCTATGCTGTGGTCTGCTGGCGTGGTGGAATGGCAGAGAGGGACAGGGGGAAACTCAACAAGCTGGTCAGGAGGGCCAGCTCTGTCCTGGACTGTCCGCTGAAGTCCATCGAGCAGGTTGGGGAGGAGAGGATGTTGTCTAAGCTAACATCCATCATGGACAACACCTCCCACCCCCTGCATGAGACTGTACGAGCACTGAGCAGCTCCTTCAGCAGTGGACTTTTACGCCCACAGTGTAGGAAGGAGCGCTACCGCAGGTCATTCTTACCAGCAGCTGTCAGACTCTATAATGCAGCTTAACATTCCTTTGGTCATCTTACTCAGCAGCTTGTTAGTTTACTCTACATTTTATACATATCGCCGTACAATTTTTCTATACATATTCTGTACATTGTTACCTGTATATACGAACTTCGGTTGCTTACGTTCATAGGACCACCCTGTGTCTTCCTTTGATATTTTATTTTCCCTTGCTGTAAGGGTTAGAAATTTCTGATCCGTGGGATTATAAAGGTTTATTCTATTCTATTCTATGTTTTATATTTGTTTGTATTTTATTTGTATTTTCCTTCTGCTATCTGTACCTCTGCTGAGGAAACGCAAAAATTTCCCCGCCGTGGGATCAATAAAATCTTATCTTATCTTATCTTATCTTATCTTATCTTATCTAACAGAATGAACCTTTTGGGATTTAGTTACCTAGATGATTGAGCATGCATCAAGACATAACTGGACCCAGTTTGCACTTTTGTTTGTAGGGAGTGACACGTCACGGTGTAAGAAATCTTCACTTTTTGTTCCAGTTTCTTACATAAACACCCTCATCCTTATACAAAATATTATACTCGCTCCAAAATTAGTAAATCTAGCAACATCTGTGTCTGAAACACAACGTTTCTAATATGATTAGATCAAATTTGCACTTTCCTGAAAAGAGAGTGACACGTCCAGTTGCATAAAAACCTTTTTCTATAGACATTAGCACACACTCCAGCAGCTTTTCATCCCTTTGAACCCAAAGAGTCATTGCTCAGGACCCCAAACTTTCTAAATGTAATGCTTCCTTTGATGAGAACAATGTTTTTCACTTTCTGAAATGCAGTTGCAGAAAACCTGAGCTAAAACCTGAGCTATGTTATTTTCATCTGGAATGGCTTATTCTTTAGGTTTTTCTACTCATATATTATCCACCCTCTGTTTTAGACTTGCAAAGATTTTTCCCAGCAATTCCATGTGTTTTATTGCCCCATGAAAAAGGTAAGATGAGTGAATTTAGGTTTTTAAAAATGTTTTAGGAAGGAACACAAGGAGATTTTGAAAAAAGTACAACCACTTAGGCAAAATTCTCATCTTTATATGATTAACTCAATGAGTGATTTAGGAAGCGTATTCCAGAACTGTTTACTTGACTGAAGCTCAGATATTAAGGGAGAAAAGTTAGATTTTAATAGAGAGGAATAGCTTTTTGTAACCTGAATGCCCAGATAAGTGAGCTTCTCATAAGCCATACTTTTTTTAACCCAATTTAAATCTTTCTAATATTTCAAACAAATAGGGCCATTCGATCTGGTCCAATGCCTTCTCAGCGTCGCGTGCCAAAACTGCCAACTCTTCTTTAGGTCTGGCAGTGGAGTAAATAGTGGAGTCCCGCTCTATCTGCCATTCCCGAACAGAGATGAGCAAGTTTCTCCGTGACTGCAGCTGCCAGTCAAAGCTGTAAAGATGAGGTTTTAGCCCAATTGAACAGCCTTGTGTTATATGATGCAAAATACATCCTGAAATTATGATGATAGAGCAAGCCAAGTAGAAGCAACTAAAAAAAAATGAAGATAAAAAAAAAAAATATTCAGGTTGTACTTATTGTACTTGTATGTATGTGTGACTTTACAATGTGAAAAGGCATTATGGCTCCTTAGAGGAGCTTAACTGCAAATCCTGCTCAGTGTGAGGAGCAGCAGTGATGGTTTAGACATTTGTTGGCACATGAGTGGCTGATGCGAATTTGAAGTCAATTGAGACAAAATGTAGAAAGAAAAGGCCAAATGACGGGATGTAAATAATGCATTAAAGATTGTCTTTTTCTTTTAAAAAAAGCTTGAGTGTGTGCATGTACTTTCTATTAATGATGTGAATATTGAGGACAAGGCTGTGCTTATTAGGTGCTAATAATTTGCTGTAAAAGTGTGGGAGACAGTATGAAAAAATGAAGGCAGAGTTGTTAGCCTGAAGAGAGAAAGTGCAGGTTGTCCAAGGTGGAGTAATAAGCGAGCAAATAGTTGAGGAATGAAGAGGTGCAAGCACGGGTATTTTGGGTGAATAAAGGGTAATAAGAGAGATGTAGTAGTGCAGGCGGAGTATTTGGCGAGAGCAGGGAAAAGGAAAAAGGAGAGGCGACTTGTCGCCTCCCCGTCCCCCAAGTCCGGGCCGTGGCAGCGAGTCCGTGAGGGAGTCGAACTCGGGACGCTCTGCTCCAGAGCGCTCCGTCACACGTCTTACGCCACACTGCCGGCATGGAAAATAGGGGGGAAAAAAGGACTTTTATCTTCTGTTCTTTAACACTTGTTCTTTGGGGGGGGCGGGGCGGGGCAGGCCGGGCCGGGGCAGGGCGGGCTCTCTAAATGACCTATTAACTTTCTTCTGCAATATTCTTCCACACAAATTACACATGGAAACCCAGCAATTTTTCCATTGCCATTCACTAAATGGGACTGCCAATGTTGGACGGCTTACCAAGACAAAGCCTTCCTGCTACCCGGAATCAGCTTTCCTGCTCGGAAACCTGCTGGCGGCGCCACTATGTTTACACCACGCTCTTCAACTTCGGCTTTTTTGCCTCGTTTCAGCACACCTACCTAGTCCCACTCATCAATGAAGGTAAATACAAGCAGGTCATTCTGAAAAACACACACAGCTTATCATCTTATCCTTCTACAACACCTAAAAGCACTCTGTTCATTTCTTCGCTAGATTAGCCGCTAGCATACACGCTGTGTTAGAGGCTTGTTGCTACCTAGTTAGCCATGCTGCACACCTGTTACTCTGTATTTGTCAATGATTCAGCACTCCTTCGGTTTTGTTATCCATTTTTAGACAGTCATGAGATCATCTGCACACTCCACAGAGCTCCAGAGTTACTGTTCATAGAGCAACACCAGAGGTATGTGGAGAGGACTGAACATCATCACTGGACGGAGCACTGTGAGCGGAGGGGGTCCAGAGTCTGGAGACCAGGTTCTGGCTAACAGATTGAACCAGTTGTTTAACAGGTTTGATTCAGTAGCCCTTCCCTCCCCCATCCACCAGAGCTCGTCACACCTCTCTGCAGCCCCCCATAGCACCGGGGACATGAAATGCACCTCACCTGTCCCACTTTTTCCTTCTCCTTCAACCACTCTACTGGGTCTAAGTCGTCTCCACCTGCTACGGCGGCTGAGGTCCTTTGGGGGTGAACAGGACACTCCTAAGGACATTTTATGACACTGTGGTGGCGTCGGCTATTTTCTATGCTGTGGTCTGCTGGCGTGGTGGAATGGCAGAGAGGGACAGGGGGAAACTCAACAAGCTGGTCAGGAGGGCCAGCTCTGTCCTGGACTGTCCGCTGAAGTCCATCGAGCAGGTTGGGGAGGAGAGGATGTTGTCTAAGCTAACATCCATCATGGACAACACCTCCCACCCCCTGCATGAGACTGTACGAGCACTGAGCAGCTCCTTCAGCAGTGGACTTTTACGCCCACAGTGTAGGAAGGAGCGCTACCGCAGGTCATTCTTACCAGCAGCTGTCAGACTCTATAATGCAGCTTAACATTCCTTTGGTCATCTTACTCAGCAGCTTGTTAGTTTACTCTACATTTTATACATATCGCCGTACAATTTTTCTATACATATTCTGTACATTGTTACCTGTATATACGAACTTCGGTTGCTTACGTTCATAGGACCACCCTGTGTCTTCCTTTGATATTTTATTTTCCCTTGCTGTAAGGGTTAGAAATTTCTGATCCGTGGGATTATAAAGGTTTATTCTATTCTATTCTATGTTTTATATTTGTTTGTATTTTATTTGTATTTTCCTTCTGCTATCTGTACCTCTGCTGAGGAAACGCAAAAATTTCCCCGCCGTGGGATCAATAAAATCTTATCTTATCTTATCTTATCTTATCTTATCTAACAGAATGAACCTTTTGGGATTTAGTTACCTAGATGATTGAGCATGCATCAAGACATAACTGGACCCAGTTTGCACTTTTGTTTGTAGGGAGTGACACGTCACGGTGTAAGAAATCTTCACTTTTTGTTCCAGTTTCTTACATAAACACCCTCATCCTTATACAAATATTATACTCGCTCCAAAATTAGTAAATCTAGCAACATCTGTGTCTGAAACACAACGTTTCTAATATGATTAGATCAAATTTGCACTTTCCTGAAAAGAGAGTGACACGTCCAGTTGCATAAAAACCTTTTCTATAGACATTAGCACACACTCCAGCAGCTTTTCATCCCTTTGAACCCAAAGAGTCATTGCTCAGGACCCCAAACTTTCTAAATGTAATGCTTCCTTTGATGAGAACAATGTTTTTCACTTTCTGAAATGCAGTTGCAGAAAACCTGAGCTAAAACCTGAGCTATGTTATTTTCATCTGGAATGGCTTATTCTTTAGGTTTTTCTACTCATATATTATCCACCCTCTGTTTTAGACTTGCAAAGATTTTTCCCAGCAATTCCATGTGTTTTATTGCCCCATGAAAAAGGTAAGATGAGTGAATTTAGGTTTTTAGAAAATGTTTAGGAAGGAACACAAGGAGATTTTGAAAAAAGTACAACCACTTAGGCAAAATTCTCATCTTTATATGATTAACTCAATGAGTGATTTAGGAAGCGTATTCCAGAACTGTTTACTTGACTGAAGCTCAGATATTAAGGGAGAAAAGTTAGATTTTAATAGAGAGGAATAGCTTTTTTGTAACCTGAATGCCCAGATAAGTGAGCTTCTCATAAGCCATACTTTTTTTAACCCAATTTAAATCTTTCTAATATTTCAACAAATAGGGCCATTCGATCTGGTCCAATGCCTTCTCAGCGTCGCGTGCCAAAACTGCCACTCTTCTTTAGGTCTGGCAGTGGAGTAAATAGTGGAGTCCCGCTCTATCTGCCATTCCCGAACAGAGATGAGCAAGTTTCTCCGTGACTGCAGCTGCCAGTCAAAGCTGTAAAGATGAGGTTTTAGCCCAATTGAACAGCCTTGTGTTATATGATGCAAAATACATCCTGAAATTATGATGATAGAGCAAGCCAAGTAGAAGCAACTAAAAAAAAATGAAGATAAAAAAAAAAATATTCAGGTTGTACTTATTGTACTTGTATGTATGTGTGACTTTACAATGTGAAAAGGCATTATGGCTCCTTAGAGGAGCTTAACTGCAATCCTGCTCAGTGTGAGGAGCAGCAGTGATGGTTT
>NW_020328055.1:300000-396950 GCF_001858045.2 Oreochromis niloticus | reverse complement strand
TTAGCTGGCAAAGCGGCGTGGCTGATGTGGAGTGAAGCCACGTTAATGACAACGTGTACAACCGTTGGAGATGTGAACAGGACAGACAGAACAATTGATGGAAAAAGTGTGGACTTTATACCAGTTTTTAAATTGTGTTGATAGGCCACGTAAAACCAGAGTTGTGATTAAAAAAAATATGCACTGTTTGGTTTTCTTCCTGAATACTGTCATTGCTTATATTTACTGCGGGAATAAACGGTAAAAACAGCGTTTTATAAGAAAAAAGGCTCGAAAGCACTCTCCGCCTGTGAGCAAAAACAAACTCCACCCCCTCTCCTTTCCTATTCGTCCAAAAAGTACCATGTTGACCAATCAAAAATGATATGGCAACGTGGCATCTAGTTGTTAAGAAACGGGGGAAGTTTTAGGAGTGACGGCGGTGCTTTGATATGTGAGAGATTTGCGACGTTTAGCGCAAATCTTGTGTAGTTAGTGTGTAGTGTAGTTTTGTTGTGTGTGTCAGAACAATGAGGCGGCTGCTGAACGTTACAGGTGTTACAGGAGTGATACATCTGCTGTTGTCAGGCCTGCAGGTATCAGGCTGTTGTTCTCCTTTATCTCATAGGGGACAGAAATTATTTTTGGAGTGGCACAAATAATTTGTGTGGCATCAGATTTGATGCAGAACAGCTGATTGTTCTGTAAATAGTTTGAAATGTTTTTAAATAAACGCCTTGGCTGCATTTAAAAAAAAAAATAGCTGCAAAACTCTTTGTTGTTTGCCAAACTGAGTTACTTTTTTGAAGAAGTAACTATATAATTAATTGCCCAACATTGGTCATTATATACTGTATTTTGCAGACAGAGAGTTACAGGACTCTCTCCCAGACCACAGACTCATAATACAAGTCAGAGCTTTTTTTAAAAGAGAGAAAGTTGTGTTTTCAAAATTGGAGTTCAAGTTATTTTTACTTCCAATACTGTTAACATACTACACAGGTCAATGACTAGATTTTTTTACATTTTCATTGTAAGTGGGCTTAAGCAGTTAATTAAAAGTAGTCTAACATAAATGTAAATGCTGTAATTTGATTATTTTAATAAACCATGTAAGTTGGATGGATTAGATATCGGCGCGACCACAGTGCACACGTCTGATGTCGCTCACAGTGGTCCAAGGGATCGCTCACGGAGTTTGTGTGTTCGCTCAGACACGTGAAAAATTAGAGGGAACATTGGTTACAAAGGCATTTCAAACGCTTTGGGAATCGAACCACGATGAGGGCCATTATCCAGAAAATGTGGAAAACCTGAAGGCCTCACTTGTCTCATTTAATGTGCCCTGAAGCTCAAGTGCACCAGGACAATAATGCAAAACACAGCAGCAAGATCATCTCTGAATGGCGCAAAAACAAAATGGAGGTTTTGGCCTGGTCAAAGTGCAGACTGGAATCAGATTGAGATGATTTAGCATGACCTTAAAAACTCAGCCTATGCTAGAAAAAGTGGCCGAATTAAAACAATTCTGCAAAGAAGAGTGGACCAAAATTCCTCCACAGCGCTGTAAAACACTCATCACCAGTTATTGCAAATGCTTGATTGCAGTTCTTGCTCGATGACAAAACCACTTATTAGGTTTAGAAGGATATTACTTTTTCACATGAGGTAAAGTTGGAGAGCTTTTTTCCCAAACTAAATGAAACCATCATTTAAAAAACTACAATCTGTATTTACTCTGACCATCTGTGTTAAAATTTGAAATTGGAAACATGTAAGTGTAACAAACATGTTAAAACATAAGAAATCAGGAAGGGGCAAAAAAAAGCTTTCTGCTAAAAAAAGATTGAGAGCAGAAGTTTTTTGCACTGCATTTTTAAATGAAGATATATTGCATTTATTTGCAATTAAAGACAGACAGAGCAGAAAGTGTGTTACTGTTTTACATCCACAGACACACAAGAAAAGAAGCAGGCAACATGAGGTCTCATCAAGTTATGGCAATTTTATTTGTGTATTTAAGTACATGTATTCAGAATAAAGTTTTTAAAAAACAAACAAACGTCCCAAGTAAAGTATGGGGGATTTTTAGGAGGAGAGGGACGGTGAAAGAGAAAGTGGGTTAAAGGTGAGAGGTGAGGGTAGAGAAGATGAGAGAGAGAGAGAGAAGAAGGATGGGGTGAAAGAAAGGTGGAGAGACGGGGAAGGAAGAAGATGCTGCTGGTCAGTTTTTTCTCAGCAGTCTGCTCCAGAATCCACTCCTGTCCTCGGCTTTCTTTTCTTTTTCTTTTGCCTTCAGCTCTTTTACGGTTTTTTTTAGCTGCTCCTCGGCATCTTGAAATTTTTCTTTCAGCTGCTGTTTGGCCAGTTTCCCTTTCTGTTTGAGGAGCTCTTTAGCTTCCTTTTTGTGCTTTTTTATTTCTTTAAGTGCATCTTTGCAGTCTTTCTTGGTCACCTCAGAGCCTGTCATTTCTTTCTTGAATACCTTCACCTCAAGTTTCTCTTCTGCAAGTTCTTCTTGCACTTTCATCAGTTCCTTCTTCAGAGTTTCACTTTCCTGTTTTGCCTCCCATTTTCCATGTGTCTCTTTTTCTAGAGCGTCTTGTGTTTCCAGCAACTTCTTCTTCATGTTTTGAGTGTAACTCTTTGTATCTTCCATTTCTTTCTCTGCTTCCTGTAGTTTAATTTTCTCTTCCTCCAACACTTTTTGAGCTTCCAGCAATTCTTTCTTGATATTTTCACTCTCATTTTCTGCCTCATGTTTACCTTTTTTCTCCTCTTCAAGTTCTTGCTTTACATGCAGTAATTCCTTTCTCAGTATTTCAGCTTCAGCCATTGCATTTTCAGCCTCTTGTGTTGCCAACTGCATTTTCCTTTTTTCCTCTTCAAAAGCTTTCTGCACCTCCTGTAATTCCTGCATCACATTTTCTGCCTCCTTCTTTGCAGTTTGATATTTATTTTTGGCTTCTTGTGCTGTGGTTTTCACTTCCTCCAGTTTTTTTGAGCTTCCAACAGTCCTTTCTTGATATTTTCATTCTCATTTTCTGCCTGTTGTTTTCCCATTTTCTCTCCTTTAAGTCTTAGACTTACATGCAGTAATTCCTTCAATACTATTTCAGTTTCAAACTTGGAATTTTTAGCTTCTCCTCTTGATTTTTCTGCCTCTTCTTTTAATTTGACATTTTCAGCCTGTATTTTTTGAAATTCCTCTTGTAGGTTAGTCAGCTCAGACTGTACTGTACCATATGGTGAAGCACTCACCAAGCCTCTTCTTGATCTCCCTTGATTCATTTTGGCCCTTTAAACAAAGAAACCAACGTATTGTGGAGAAGGGAAGTTTTCAATGGGTTTTTTTTTCCTCAACTGTCGTTTGTCCTGCACAGAGATGCTGCTGTAGATGTGTCTCTAGCCGTGTCTGGATACAATGAAAAATGCTGTAACTAAGTGCTTGTGTTGCACAGTTCTTCTAAACATTCCATTTCATGCATGCTCCGCCCACATTGTCAGGAAGGTCAGGTGCTGCATCACCAAATGCTGCTCCCGTTGCCTAGCAATAACAGCTGTTTACTTTTTGGGGTCTGGTTCATTATTTAATAAAGAAAACATGTCCAAGTATTGCAACCATGGTGCTGAGGCTCAGCGCATATTCTAGCCTGCTGTGTGTGTGGACAGCTAGAAATCACTGGTGGGCAACATGAGTGAGGAGAAAAGTTTTTTACCAAATGTTTTCATCAAAGCTTCTCCATCATTGACAGGGATTGTTTGGGTCTTCACACTCATCTCCACGAACCCTAAAAAGTGGGTCTCACTTTGCTCATATAATGCCAGGAGTGTCTCCATATTCCACAAAAGTCTATGCAGACATGTAACAGTATCCCATATTCATATAAATATTAATATTATAACAAAAGCTGTCACCAACACAATTGTCCCAAGTGCTTTTGTTTTTTTTAAACAGGATTTTCAAGTAGAGGATTTCCCTATAGCTTATTTTTTAAATATTTTGTACACAATAACAGAATAATTTCAGAAAAACACAAAATGACTGGTGTCAATATTATTTGCCCCACAAAAAAGGTTCCTTTTCATTGAGCTGGGCAATGATGTGCTTGAACTTTGTAATGTGCAAAGCTTTTAAAATCAAGTTAAAACTGTGACCCAACAGTATAAAGGTAAAAGTTCGAGCTGTCACTCGACAAAGCATCATGCCAAAAACAAACAAAATGAGTTTAGACTTGAGAAAAAGAATTGTTGATGCTAACAAAGCAGGAGAAGATATACAGAGTTTTCGCAATGTTTCCAAGTGTGACAAACTGGAGTGAGAAGAAATTCAAAGAGAGCCACACAGTACAGAACAAGCCTGGCAGAGGCAGGAATCGAGAGAGTTCAAAGACTCTGGAAAGAAAACTAGTAAGAGATGTGTTTAAAGACTAATAAAAAATGCTAAGACACGAGTGAATAACTTAGTCAAGTCAGGAATTGTAGTCTGGAAGAGGACAATCACTAGAAGCCTGCACAGGAATGGACTGCAAGATTGCAAACCAAGAAAAACTCGACTTCTGCAAAACAGACACCTTCATACCAGACTGAAGTATAGATTAGATTAGAGATTAGATGAAACTTTATTAATCCCTCGGGTGGGTTCCTCCGGGAAATACCGTTTCCAGTAGCACAGCACCGACAGAAGTTGCATGTTACAGAGTTGGAATACCAAATAAAGGGGAATGAGAGTAAGGATATGAGCATAAATATACCATATATACACATATATAAATACAGAACATATAATAGGGTTAAATAGGAATACCAGTGGTTTGCACATTTGACTGAGTCTATTGCACAGTGAATATCACAAAAAAATATTGCAAATATTGCACAGTGAAAAAAAGCACTACAGCTCAGTTGTTCCCGCCCTCATTTGTCCTCCTGTTCCCCTCCCTCTCCCTCCAACGAGGAGTTAACTAGAGCAACACCCAGGCTGGAATATGGCCAAAATATTTTACTCAAGAAATCACTTAACTAGAACGTGTCTGACAAAGTGAAGTTGATAAAAGATCTCAGAAAGCAACATCATGGACATCTAAAGAAACAGCTAAGAACACTGAACTCTATCAGTCTGGAAAGGGTTACAAACAATGTTCCTATAAGCTGCGCACGTGCGCAATTGCGCACTGCTGGCACGGTCTCTGCGCACAAAAAATCTGTGTTGCGCACAAAGAAATTACCTGAATTGAAATTAAAATTAATACTTTAACAATTCTGTTTTGCAGTGTTAGTCAGTGAGTGACTGGCTGCTCCCATATTGTATTAGAAGATGCCACCTTATCCCATAGTCCAGCCAATAATGCGATTTACATTCGTATATACGCAGCTAATCAACGTGGTTGACAGGCTATGACAGCGTCCTTATGTGCCGACACCGGTGTTTTAGCTGGCAAAGCGGCGTGGCTGATGTGGAGTGAAGCCACGTTAATGACAACGTGTACAACGTTGGAGATGTGAACAGGACAGACGAACAATTGATGGAAAAAGTGTGGACTTTATACAGTTTTTAAATTGTGTTGAAGGCCACGTAAAACCAGAGTTGTGATTAAAAAAAAATATGCACTGTTTGGTTTTCTTCCTGAATACTGTCATTGCTTATATTTACTGCGGGAATAACGGTAAAACAGCGTTTTATAAGAAAAAGGCTCGAAAGCACTCTCCGCCTGTGAGCAAAACAAACTCCACCCCCCTCTCCTTTCCTATTCGTCCAAAAGTACATGTTGACCAATCAAAAATGATATGGCAACGTGGCATCTAGTTGTTAAGAAACGGGGGGAAGTTTTAGGAGTGACGGCGGTGCTTTGATATGTGAGAGATTTGCGACGTTTAGCGCAAATCTTGTGTAGTTAGTGTGTAGTGTAGTTTTGTTGTGTGTGTCAGAACAATGAGGCGGCTGCTGAACGTTACAGGTGTTACAGGAGTGATACATCTGCTGTTGTCAGGCCTGCAGGTATCAGGCTGTTGTTCTCCTTTATCTCATAGGGGACAGAAATTATTTTTTGGAGTGGCACAAATAATTTGTGTGGCATCAGATTTGATGCAGAACAGCTGATTGTTCTGTAAATAGTTTGAAATGTTTTTAAATAAACGCCTTGGCTGCATTTAAAAAAAAAAATAGCTGCAAAACTTTGTTTTTTGCCAAACTGAGTTACTTTTTTGAAGAAGTAACTATATAATTAATTGCCCAACATTGGTCTTATATACTGTATTTTGCAGACAGAGAGTTACAGGACTCTCTCCAGACCACAGACTCATAATACAAGTCAGAGCTTTTTTTAAAAAGAGAGAAGTTGTGTTTTCAAAACTGGAGTTCAAGTTATTTTTACTTCCAATACTGTTAACATACTACACAGGTCAATGACTAGATTTTTTTACATTTTCATTGTAAGTGGGCTTAAGCAGTTAATTAAAAGTAGTCTAACATAAATGTAAATGCTGTAATTTGATTATTTTAATAACCATGTAAGTTGGATGGATTAGATATCGGCGCGACCACAGTGCACACGTCTGATGTCGCTCACAGTGGTCCAAGGGATCGCTCACGGAGTTTGTGTGTTCGCTCAGACACGTGAAAAATTAGAGGGAACATTGGTTACAAAGGCATTTCAAACGCTTTGGGAATCGAACCACGATGAGGGCCATTATCCAGAAATGTGGAAAACCTGAAGGCCTCACTTGTCTCATTTAATGTGCCCTGAAGCTCAAGTGCACCAGGACAATAATGCAAAACACAGCAGCAAGATCATCTCTGAATGGCGCAAAAACAAAATGGAGGTTTTGGCCTGGTCAAAGTGCAGACTGGAATCAGATTGAGATGATTTAGCATGACCTTAAAAACTCAGCCTATGCTAGAAAAAGTGGCCGAATTAAAACAATTCTGCAAAGAAGAGTGGACCAAAATTCCTCCACAGCGCTGTAAAACACTCATCACCAGTTATTGCAAATGCTTGATTGCAGTTCTTGCTCGATGACAAAACCACTTATTAGGTTTAGAAGGATATTACTTTTTCACATGAGGTAAAGTTGGAGAGCTTTTTTCCCAAACTAAATGAAACCATCATTTAAAAAACTACAATCTGTATTTACTCTGACCATCTGTGTTAAATTTGAAATTGGAAACATGTAAGTGTAACAAACATGTTAAAACATAAGAAATCAGGAAGGGGCAAAAAAAGCTTTCTGCTAAAAAAAGATTGAGAGCAGAAGTTTTTTGCACTGCATTTTTAAATGAAGATATATTGCATTTATTTGCAATTAAAGACAGACAGAGCAGAAAGTGTGTTACTGTTTTACATCCACAGACACACAAGAAAAGAAGCAGGCAACATGAGGTCTCATCAAGTTATGGCAATTTTATTTGTGTATTTAAGTACATGTATTCAGAATAAAGTTTTTAAAAAACAAACAAACGTCCCAAGTAAAGTATGGGGGATTTTTAGGAGGAGAGGGACGGTGAAGAGAAAGTGGGTTAAAGGTGAGAGGTGAGGGTAGAGAGATGAGAGAGAGAGAGAGAAGAAGGATGGGGTGAAAGAAAGGTGGAGAGACGGGGAAGGAAGAAGATGCTGCTGGGTCAGTTTTTTCTCAGCAGTCTGCTCCAGAATCCACTCCTGTCCTCGGCTTTCTTTTCTTTTTCTTTTGCCTTCAGCTCTTTTACGTTTTTTTTAGCTGCTCCTCGGCATCTTGAAATTTTTCTTTCAGCTGCTGTTTGGCCAGTTTCCCTTTCTGTTTGAGGAGCTCTTTAGCTTCCTTTTTGTGCTTTTTTATTTCTTTAAGTGCATCTTTGCAGTCTTTCTTGGTCACCTCAGAGCCTGTCATTTCTTTCTTGAATACCTTCACCTCAAGTTTCTCTTCTGCAAGTTCTTCTTGCACTTTCATCAGTTCCTTCTTCAGAGTTTCACTTTCCTGTTTTGCCTCCCATTTTCCATGTGTCTCTTTTTCTAGAGCGTCTTGTGTTTCCAGCAACTTCTTCTTCATGTTTTGAGTGTAACTCTTTGTATCTTCCATTTCTTTCTCTGCTTCCTGTAGTTTAATTTTCTCTTCCTCCAACACTTTTTGAGCTTCCAGCAATTCTTTCTTGATATTTTCACTCTCATTTTCTGCCTCATGTTTACCTTTTTTCTCCTCTTCAAGTTCTTGCTTTACATGCAGTAATTCCTTTCTCAGTATTTCAGCTTCAGCCATTGCATTTTCAGCCTCTTGTGTTGCCAACTGCATTTTCCTTTTTTCCTCTTCAAAAGCTTTCTGCACCTCCTGTAATTCCTGCATCACATTTTCTGCCTCCTTCTTTGCAGTTTGATATTTATTTTTGGCTTCTTGTGCTGTGGTTTTCACTTCCTCCAGTGTTTTTTGAGCTTCCAACAGTCCTTTCTTGATATTTTCATTCTCATTTTCTGCCTGTTGTTTTCCCATTTTCTCTCCTTTAAGTCTTAGACTTACATGCAGTAATTCCTTCAATACTATTTCAGTTTCAAACTTGGAATTTTTAGCTTCTCCTCTTGATTTTTCTGCCTCTTCTTTTAATTTGACATTTTCAGCCTGTATTTTTTGAAATTCCTCTTGTAGGTTAGTCAGCTCAGACTGTACTGTACCATATGGTGAAGCACTCACCAAGCCTCTTCTTGATCTCCCTTGATTCATTTTGGCCCTTTAAACAAAGAAACCAACGTATTGTGGAGAAGGGAAGTTTTCAATGGGTTTTTTTTCCTCAACTGTCGTTTGTCCTGCACAGAGATGCTGCTGTAGATGTGTCTCTAGCCGTGTCTGGATACAATGAAAAATGCTGTAACTAAGTGCTTGTGTTGCACAGTTCTTCTAAACATTCCATTTCATGCATGCTCCGCCCACATTGTCAGGAAGGTCAGGTGCTGCATCACCAAATGCTGCTCCCGTTGCCTAGCAATAACAGCTGTTTACTTTTTGGGGTCTGGTTCATTATTTAATAAAGAAACATGTCCAAGTATTGCAACCATGGTGCTGAGGCTCAGCGCATATTCTAGCCTGCTGTGTGTGTGGACAGCTAGAAATCACTGGTGGGCAACATGAGTGAGGAGAAAAGTTTTTTACCAAATGTTTTCATCAAAGCTTCTCCATCATTGACAGGGATTGTTTGGGTCTTCACACTCATCTCCACGAACCCTAAAAAGTGGGTCTCACTTTGCTCATATAATGCCAGGAGTGTCTCCATATTCCACAAAAGTCTATGCAGACATGTAACAGTATCCCATATTCATATAAATATTATTAATATTATAACAAAAGCTGTCACCAACACAATTGTCCCAAGTGCTTTTGTTTTTTTTAAACAGGATTTTCAAGTAGAGGATTTCCCTATAGCTTATTTTTTAAATATTTTGTACACAATAACAGAATAATTTCAGAAAAACACAAAATGACTGGTGTCAATATTATTTGCCCCACAAAAAGGTTCCTTTTCATTGAGCTGGGCAATGATGTGCTTGAACTTTGTAATGTGCAAAGCTTTTAAAATCAAGTTAAAACTGTGACCCAACAGTATAAAAGGTAAAAGTTCGAGCTGTCACTCGACAAAGCATCATGCCAAAAACAAACAAAATGAGTTTAGACTTGAGAAAAAGAATTGTTGATGCTAACAAAGCAGGAGAAGATATACAGAGTTTTCGCAATGTTTCCAAGTGTGACAAACTGGAGTGAGAAGAAATTCAAAGAGAGCCACACAGTACAGAACAAGCCTGGCAGAGGCAGGAATCGAGAGAGTTCAAAGACTCTGGAAAGAAACTAGTAAGAGATGTGTTTAAAGACTAATAAAAAATGCTAAGACACGAGTGAATAACTTAGTCAAGTCAGGAATTGTAGTCTGGAAGAGGACAATCACTAGAAGCCTGCACAGGAATGGACTGCAAGATTGCAAACCAAGAAAAACTCGACTTCTGCAAAACAGACACCTTCATACCAGACTGAAGTATAGATTAGATTAGAGATTAGATGAAACTTTATTAATCCCTCGGGTGGGTTCCTCCGGGAAATACCGTTTCCAGTAGCACAGCACCGACAGAAGTTGCATGTTACAGAGTTGGAATACCAAATAAAGGGGAATGAGAGTAAGGATATGAGCATAAATATACCATATATACACATATATAAATACAGAACATATAATAGGGTTAAATAGGAATACCAGTGGTTTGCACATTTGACTGAGTCTATTGCACAGTCGAATATCACAAAAAAAATATTGCAAATATTGCACAGTGAAAAAAAGCACTACAGCTCAGTTGTTCCCGCCCTCATTTGTCCTCCTGTTCCCCCTCCCTCTCCCCTCCAACGAGGAGTTAACTAGAGCAACACCCAGGCTGGAATATGGCCAAAATATTTTACTCAAGAAATCACTTAACTAGAACGTGTCTGACAAAGTGAAGTTGACTAAAAGATCTCAGAAAGCAACATCATGGACATCTAAAGAAACAGCTAAGAAACACTGAACTCTATCAGTCTGGAAAGGGTTACAAACAATGTTCCCTATAAGCTGCGCACGTGCGCAATTGCGCACTGCTGGCACGGTCTCTGCGCACAAAAATCTGTGTTGCGCACAAAGAAAATTAACCTGAATTGAAATTAAAATTAATACTTTAACAATTCTGTTTTGCAGTGTTAGTCAGTGAGTGACTGGCTGCTCCCATATTGTATTAGAAGATGCCACCTTATCCCATAGTCCAGCCAATAATGCGATTTACATTCGTATATACGCAGCTAATCAACGTGGTTGACAGGCTATGACAGCGTCCTTATGTGCCGACACCGGTGTTTTAGCTGGCAAAGCGGCGTGGCTGATGTGGAGTGAAGCCACGTTAATGACAACGTGTACAACCGTTGGAGATGTGAACAGGACAGACAGAACAATTGATGGAAAAAGTGTGGACTTTATACCAGTTTTTAAATTGTGTTGATAGGCCACGTAAAACCAGAGTTGTGATTAAAAAAAAATATGCACTGTTTGGTTTTCTTCCTGAATACTGTCATTGCTTATATTTACTGCGGGAATAAACGGTAAAAACAGCGTTTTATAAGAAAAAAGGCTCGAAAGCACTCTCCGCCTGTGAGCAAAAACAAACTCCACCCCCCTCTCCCTTTCCTATTCGTCCAAAAAAGTACCATGTTGACCAATCAAAAATGATATGGCAACGTGGCATCTAGTTGTTAAGAAACGGGGGAAGTTTTAGGAGTGACGGCGGTGCTTTGATATGTGAGAGATTTGCGACGTTTAGCGCAAATCTTGTGTAGTTAGTGTGTAGTGTAGTTTTGTTGTGTGTGTCAGAACAATGAGGCGGCTGCTGAACGTTACAGGTGTTACAGGAGTGATACATCTGCTGTTGTCAGGCCTGCAGGTATCAGGCTGTTGTTCTCCTTTATCTCATAGGGGACAGAAATTATTTTTTGGAGTGGCACAAATAATTTGTGTGGCATCAGATTTGATGCAGAACAGCTGATTGTTCTGTAAATAGTTTGAAATGTTTTTAAATAAACGCCTTGGCTGCATTTAAAAAAAAAAAAATAGCTGCAAAACTCTTTGTTGTTTGCCAAACTGAGTTACTTTTTTGAAGAAGTAACTATATAATTAATTGCCCAACATTGGTCATTATATACTGTATTTTGCAGACAGAGAGTTACAGGACTCTCTCCCAGACCACAGACTCATAATACAAGTCAGAGCTTTTTTTAAAAAGAGAGAAAGTTGTGTTTTCAAAACTGGAGTTCAAGTTATTTTTACTTCCAATACTGTTAACATACTACACAGGTCAATGACTAGATTTTTTTTACATTTTCATTGTAAGTGGGCTTAAGCAGTTAATTAAAAGTAGTCTAACATAAATGTAAATGCTGTAATTTGATTATTTTAATAAACCATGTAAGTTGGATGGATTAGATATCGGCGCGACCACAGTGCACACGTCTGATGTCGCTCACAGTGGTCCAAGGGATCGCTCACGGAGTTTGTGTGTTCGCTCAGACACGTGAAAAATTAGAGGGAACATTGGTTACAAAGGCATTTCAAACGCTTTGGGAATCGAACCACGATGAGGGCCATTATCCAGAAAATGTGGAAAACCTGAAGGCCTCACTTGTCTCATTTAATGTGCCCTGAAGCTCAAGTGCACCAGGACAATAATGCAAAACACAGCAGCAAGATCATCTCTGAATGGCGCAAAAAACAAAATGGAGGTTTTGGCCTGGTCAAAGTGCAGACTGGAATCAGATTGAGATGATTTAGCATGACCTTAAAAACTCAGCCTATGCTAGAAAAAGTGGCCGAATTAAAACAATTCTGCAAAGAAGAGTGGACCAAAATTCCTCCACAGCGCTGTAAAACACTCATCACCAGTTATTGCAAATGCTTGATTGCAGTTCTTGCTCGATGACAAAACCACTTATTAGGTTTAGAAGGATATTACTTTTTCACATGAGGTAAAGTTGGAGAGCTTTTTTCCCAAACTAAATGAAACCATCATTTAAAAAACTACAATCTGTATTTACTCTGACCATCTGTGTTAAAATTTGAAATTGGAAACATGTAAGTGTAACAAACATGTTAAAACATAAGAAATCAGGAAGGGGCAAAAAAAAGCTTTCTGCTAAAAAAAGATTGAGAGCAGAAGTTTTTTGCACTGCATTTTTAAATGAAGATATATTGCATTTATTTGCAATTAAAGACAGACAGAGCAGAAAGTGTGTTACTGTTTTACATCCACAGACACACAAGAAAAGAAGCAGGCAACATGAGGTCTCATCAAGTTATGGCAATTTTATTTGTGTATTTAAGTACATGTATTCAGAATAAAGTTTTTAAAAAACAAACAAACGTCCCAAGTAAAGTATGGGGGATTTTTAGGAGGAGAGGGACGGTGAAAGAGAAAGTGGGTTAAAGGTGAGAGGTGAGGGTAGAGACGATGAGAGAGAGAGAGAGAAGAAGGATGGGGTGAAAGAAAGGTGGAGAGACGGGGAAGGAAGAAGATGCTGCTGGGTCAGTTTTTTCTCAGCAGTCTGCTCCAGAATCCACTCCTGTCCTCGGCTTTCTTTTCTTTTTCTTTTGCCTTCAGCTCTTTTACGGTTTTTTTTAGCTGCTCCTCGGCATCTTGAAATTTTTCTTTCAGCTGCTGTTTGGCCAGTTTCCCTTTCTGTTTGAGGAGCTCTTTAGCTTCCTTTTTGTGCTTTTTTATTTCTTTAAGTGCATCTTTGCAGTCTTTCTTGGTCACCTCAGAGCCTGTCATTTCTTTCTTGAATACCTTCACCTCAAGTTTCTCTTCTGCAAGTTCTTCTTGCACTTTCATCAGTTCCTTCTTCAGAGTTTCACTTTCCTGTTTTGCCTCCCATTTTCCATGTGTCTCTTTTTCTAGAGCGTCTTGTGTTTCCAGCAACTTCTTCTTCATGTTTTGAGTGTAACTCTTTGTATCTTCCATTTCTTTCTCTGCTTCCTGTAGTTTAATTTTCTCTTCCTCCAACACTTTTGAGCTTCCAGCAATTCTTTCTTGATATTTTCACTCTCATTTTCTGCCTCATGTTTACCTTTTTTCTCCTCTTCAAGTTCTTGCTTTACATGCAGTAATTCCTTTCTCAGTATTTCAGCTTCAGCCATTGCATTTTCAGCCTCTTGTGTTGCCAACTGCATTTTCCTTTTTTCCTCTTCAAAAGCTTTCTGCACCTCCTGTAATTCCTGCATCACATTTTCTGCCTCCTTCTTTGCAGTTTGATATTTATTTTTGGCTTCTTGTGCTGTGGTTTTCACTTCCTCCAGTGTTTTTTGAGCTTCCAACAGTCCTTTCTTGATATTTTCATTCTCATTTTCTGCCTGTTGTTTTCCCATTTTCTCTCCTTTAAGTCTTAGACTTACATGCAGTAATTCCTTCAATACTATTTCAGTTTCAAACTTGGAATTTTTAGCTTCTCCTCTTGATTTTTCTGCCTCTTCTTTTAATTTGACATTTTCAGCCTGTATTTTTTGAAATTCCTCTTGTAGGTTAGTCAGCTCAGACTGTACTGTACCATATGGTGAAGCACTCACCAAGCCTCTTCTTGATCTCCCTTGATTCATTTTGGCCCTTTAAACAAAGAAACCAACGTATTGTGGAGAAGGGAAGTTTTCAATGGGTTTTTTTTTCCTCAACTGTCGTTTGTCCTGCACAGAGATGCTGCTGTAGATGTGTCTCTAGCCGTGTCTGGATACAATGAAAAATGCTGTAACTAAGTGCTTGTGTTGCACAGTTCTTCTAAACATTCCATTTCATGCATGCTCCGCCCACATTGTCAGGAAGGTCAGGTGCTGCATCACCAAATGCTGCTCCCGTTGCCTAGCAATAACAGCTGTTTACTTTTTGGGGTCTGGTTCATTATTTAATAAAGAAAACATGTCCAAGTATTGCAACCATGGTGCTGAGGCTCAGCGCATATTCTAGCCTGCTGTGTGTGTGGACAGCTAGAAATCACTGGTGGGCAACATGAGTGAGGAGAAAAGTTTTTTACCAAATGTTTTCATCAAAGCTTCTCCATCATTGACAGGGATTGTTTGGGTCTTCACACTCATCTCCACGAACCCTAAAAAGTGGGTCTCACTTTGCTCATATAATGCCAGGAGTGTCTCCATATTCCACAAAAGTCTATGCAGACATGTAACAGTATCCCATATTCATATAAATATTATTAATATTATAACAAAAGCTGTCACCAACACAATTGTCCCAAGTGCTTTTGTTTTTTTTAAACAGGATTTTCAAGTAGAGGATTTCCCTATAGCTTATTTTTTAAATATTTTGTACACAATAACAGAATAATTTCAGAAAAACACAAAATGACTGGTGTCAATATTATTTGCCCCACAAAAAAGGTTCCTTTTCATTGAGCTGGGCAATGATGTGCTTGAACTTTGTAATGTGCAAAGCTTTTAAAATCAAGTTAAAACTGTGACCCAACAGTATAAAAGGTAAAAGTTCGAGCTGTCACTCGACAAAGCATCATGCCAAAAACAAACAAAATGAGTTTAGACTTGAGAAAAAGAATTGTTGATGCTAACAAAGCAGGAGAAGATATACAGAGTTTTCGCAATGTTTCCAAGTGTGACAAACTGGAGTGAGAAGAAATTCAAAGAGAGCCACACAGTACAGAACAAGCCTGGCAGAGGCAGGAATCGAGAGAGTTCAAAGACTCTGGAAAGAAAACTAGTAAGAGATGTGTTTAAAGACTAATAAAAAATGCTAAGACACGAGTGAATAACTTAGTCAAGTCAGGAATTGTAGTCTGGAAGAGGACAATCACTAGAAGCCTGCACAGGAATGGACTGCAAGATTGCAAACCAAGAAAAACTCGACTTCTGCAAAACAGACACCTTCATACCAGACTGAAGTATAGATTAGATTAGAGATTAGATGAAACTTTATTAATCCCTCGGGTGGGTTCCTCCGGGAAATACCGTTTCCAGTAGCACAGCACCGACAGAAGTTGCATGTTACAGAGTTGGAATACCAAATAAAGGGGAATGAGAGTAAGGATATGAGCATAAATATACCATATATACACATATATAAATACAGAACATATAATAGGGTTAAATAGGAATACCAGTGGTTTGCACATTTGACTGAGTCTATTGCACAGTCGAATATCACAAAAAAAATATTGCAAATATTGCACAGTGAAAAAAAGCACTACAGCTCAGTTGTTCCCGCCCTCATTTGTCCTCCTGTTCCCCCTCCCTCTCCCCTCCAACGAGGAGTTAACTAGAGCAACACCCAGGCTGGAATATGGCCAAAATATTTTACTCAAGAAATCACTTAACTAGAACGTGTCTGACAAAGTGAAGTTGACTAAAAGATCTCAGAAAGCAACATCATGGACATCTAAAGAAACAGCTAAGAAACACTGAACTCTATCAGTCTGGAAAGGGTTACAAACAATGTTCCCTATAAGCTGCGCACGTGCGCAATTGCGCACTGCTGGCACGGTCTCTGCGCACAAAAAATCTGTGTTGCGCACAAAGAAAATTAACCTGAATTGAAATTAAAATTAATACTTTAACAATTCTGTTTTGCAGTGTTAGTCAGTGAGTGACTGGCTGCTCCCATATTGTATTAGAAGATGCCACCTTATCCCATAGTCCAGCCAATAATGCGATTTACATTCGTATATACGCAGCTAATCAACGTGGTTGACAGGCTATGACAGCGTCCTTATGTGCCGACACCGGTGTTTTAGCTGGCAAAGCGGCGTGGCTGATGTGGAGTGAAGCCACGTTAATGACAACGTGTACAACCGTTGGAGATGTGAACAGGACAGACAGAACAATTGATGGAAAAAGTGTGGACTTTATACCAGTTTTTAAATTGTGTTGATAGGCCACGTAAAACCAGAGTTGTGATTAAAAAAAAATATGCACTGTTTGGTTTTCTTCCTGAATACTGTCATTGCTTATATTTACTGCGGGAATAAACGGTAAAAACAGCGTTTTATAAGAAAAAAGGCTCGAAAGCACTCTCCGCCTGTGAGCAAAAACAAACTCCACCCCCTCTCCCTTTCCTATTCGTCCAAAAAAGTACCATGTTGACCAATCAAAAAATGATATGGCAACGTGGCATCTAGTTGTTAAGAAACGGGGGGAAGTTTTAGGAGTGACGGCGGTGCTTTGATATGTGAGAGATTTGCGACGTTTAGCGCAAATCTTGTGTAGTTAGTGTGTAGTGTAGTTTTGTTGTGTGTGTCAGAACAATGAGGCGGCTGCTGAACGTTACAGGTGTTACAGGAGTGATACATCTGCTGTTGTCAGGCCTGCAGGTATCAGGCTGTTGTTCTCCTTTATCTCATAGGGGACAGAAATTATTTTTTGGAGTGGCACAAATAATTTGTGTGGCATCAGATTTGATGCAGAACAGCTGATTGTTCTGTAAATAGTTTGAAATGTTTTTAAATAAACGCCTTGGCTGCATTTAAAAAAAAAAAAATAGCTGCAAAACTCTTGTTGTTTGCCAAACTGAGTTACTTTTTTGAAGAAGTAACTATATAATTAATTGCCCAACATTGGTCATTATATACTGTATTTTGCAGACAGAGAGTTACAGGACTCTCTCCCAGACCACAGACTCATAATA
Source organism: Oreochromis niloticus (assembly GCF_001858045.2). NCBI lineage: Eukaryota > Metazoa > Chordata > Actinopteri > Cichliformes > Cichlidae > Oreochromis > Oreochromis niloticus. The sequence continues at coordinate 379,821 of NW_020328055.1, read as the reverse complement.
CAAGTCAGAGCTTTTTTTAAAAGAGAGAAAGTTGTGTTTTCAAAATGGAGTTCAAGTTATTTTTACTTCCAATACTGTTAACATACTACACAGGTCAATGACTAGATTTTTTTACATTTTCATTGTAAGTGGGCTTAAGCAGTTAATTAAAAGTAGTCTAACATAAATGTAAATGCTGTAATTTGATTATTTTAATAAACCATGTAAGTTGGATGGATTAGATATCGGCGCGACCACAGTGCACACGTCTGATGTCGCTCACAGTGGTCCAAGGGATCGCTCACGGAGTTTGTGTGTTCGCTCAGACACGTGAAAAATTAGAGGGAACATTGGTTACAAAGGCATTTCAAACGCTTTGGGAATCGAACCACGATGAGGGCCATTATCCAGAAAATGTGGAAAACCTGAAGGCCTCACTTGTCTCATTTAATGTGCCCTGAAGCTCAAGTGCACCAGGACAATAATGCAAAACACAGCAGCAAGATCATCTCTGAATGGCGCAAAAAACAAAATGGAGGTTTTGGCCTGGTCAAAGTGCAGACTGGAATCAGATTGAGATGATTTAGCATGACCTTAAAAACTCAGCCTATGCTAGAAAAAGTGGCCGAATTAAAACAATTCTGCAAAGAAGAGTGGACCAAAATTCCTCCACAGCGCTGTAAAACACTCATCACCAGTTATTGCAAATGCTTGATTGCAGTTCTTGCTCGATGACAAAACCACTTATTAGGTTTAGAAGGATATTACTTTTTCACATGAGGTAAAGTTGGAGAGCTTTTTTCCCAAACTAAATGAAACCATCATTTAAAAAACTACAATCTGTATTTACTCTGACCATCTGTGTTAAAATTTGAAATTGGAAACATGTAAGTGTAACAAACATGTTAAAACATAAGAAATCAGGAAGGGGCAAAAAAAAGCTTTCTGCTAAAAAAAGATTGAGAGCAGAAGTTTTTTGCACTGCATTTTTAAATGAAGATATATTGCATTTATTTGCAATTAAAGACAGACAGAGCAGAAAGTGTGTTACTGTTTTACATCCACAGACACACAAGAAAAGAAGCAGGCAACATGAGGTCTCATCAAGTTATGGCAATTTTATTTGTGTATTTAAGTACATGTATTCAGAATAAAGTTTTTAAAAAACAAACAAACGTCCCAAGTAAAGTATGGGGGGATTTTTAGGAGGAGAGGGACGGTGAAAGAGAAAGTGGGTTAAAGGTGAGAGGTGAGGGTAGAGAAGATGAGAGAGAGAGAGAGAAGAAGGATGGGGTGAAAGAAAGGTGGAGAGACGGGGAAGGAAGAAGATGCTGCTGGGTCAGTTTTTTCTCAGCAGTCTGCTCCAGAATCCACTCCTGTCCTCGGCTTTCTTTTCTTTTTCTTTTGCCTTCAGCTCTTTTACGTTTTTTTTAGCTGCTCCTCGGCATCTTGAAATTTTTCTTTCAGCTGCTGTTTGGCCAGTTTCCCTTTCTGTTTGAGGAGCTCTTTAGCTTCCTTTTTGTGCTTTTTTATTTCTTTAAGTGCATCTTTGCAGTCTTTCTTGGTCACCTCAGAGCCTGTCATTTCTTTCTTGAATACCTTCACCTCAAGTTTCTCTTCTGCAAGTTCTTCTTGCACTTTCATCAGTTCCTTCTTCAGAGTTTCACTTTCCTGTTTTGCCTCCCATTTTCCATGTGTCTCTTTTTCTAGAGCGTCTTGTGTTTCCAGCAACTTCTTCTTCATGTTTTGAGTGTAACTCTTTGTATCTTCCATTTCTTTCTCTGCTTCCTGTAGTTTAATTTTCTCTTCCTCCAACACTTTTTGAGCTTCCAGCAATTCTTTCTTGATATTTTCACTCTCATTTTCTGCCTCATGTTTACCTTTTTTCTCCTCTTCAAGTTCTTGCTTTACATGCAGTAATTCCTTTCTCAGTATTTCAGCTTCAGCCATTGCATTTTCAGCCTCTTGTGTTGCCAACTGCATTTTCCTTTTTTCCTCTTCAAAAGCTTTCTGCACCTCCTGTAATTCCTGCATCACATTTTCTGCCTCCTTCTTTGCAGTTTGATATTTATTTTTGGCTTCTTGTGCTGTGGTTTTCACTTCCTCCAGTGTTTTTTGAGCTTCCAACAGTCCTTTCTTGATATTTTCATTCTCATTTTCTGCCTGTTGTTTTCCCATTTTCTCTCCTTTAAGTCTTAGACTTACATGCAGTAATTCCTTCAATACTATTTCAGTTTCAAACTTGGAATTTTTAGCTTCTCCTCTTGATTTTTCTGCCTCTTCTTTTAATTTGACATTTTCAGCCTGTATTTTTTGAAATTCCTCTTGTAGGTTAGTCAGCTCAGACTGTACTGTACCATATGGTGAAGCACTCACCAAGCCTCTTCTTGATCTCCCTTGATTCATTTTGGCCCTTTAAACAAAGAAACCAACGTATTGTGGAGAAGGGAAGTTTTCAATGGGTTTTTTTTTCCTCAACTGTCGTTTGTCCTGCACAGAGATGCTGCTGTAGATGTGTCTCTAGCCGTGTCTGGATACAATGAAAAATGCTGTAACTAAGTGCTTGTGTTGCACAGTTCTTCTAAACATTCCATTTCATGCATGCTCCGCCCACATTGTCAGGAAGGTCAGGTGCTGCATCACCAAATGCTGCTCCCGTTGCCTAGCAATAACAGCTGTTTACTTTTTGGGGTCTGGTTCATTATTTAATAAAGAAAACATGTCCAAGTATTGCAACCATGGTGCTGAGGCTCAGCGCATATTCTAGCCTGCTGTGTGTGTGGACAGCTAGAAATCACTGGTGGGCAACATGAGTGAGGAGAAAAGTTTTTTACCAAATGTTTTCATCAAAGCTTCTCCATCATTGACAGGGATTGTTTGGGTCTTCACACTCATCTCCACGAACCCTAAAAAGTGGGTCTCACTTTGCTCATATAATGCCAGGAGTGTCTCCATATTCCACAAAAGTCTATGCAGACATGTAACAGTATCCCATATTCATATAAATATTATTAATATTATAACAAAAGCTGTCACCAACACAATTGTCCCAAGTGCTTTTGTTTTTTTTAAACAGGATTTTCAAGTAGAGGATTTCCCTATAGCTTATTTTTTAAATATTTTGTACACAATAACAGAATAATTTCAGAAAAACACAAAATGACTGGTGTCAATATTATTTGCCCCACAAAAAAGGTTCCTTTTCATTGAGCTGGGCAATGATGTGCTTGAACTTTGTAATGTGCAAAGCTTTTAAAATCAAGTTAAAACTGTGACCCAACAGTATAAAAGGTAAAAGTTCGAGCTGTCACTCGACAAAGCATCATGCCAAAAACAAACAAAATGAGTTTAGACTTGAGAAAAAGAATTGTTGATGCTAACAAAGCAGGAGAAGATATACAGAGTTTTCGCAATGTTTCCAAGTGTGACAAACTGGAGTGAGAAGAAATTCAAAGAGAGCCACACAGTACAGAACAAGCCTGGCAGAGGCAGGAATCGAGAGAGTTCAAAGACTCTGGAAAGAAAACTAGTAAGAGATGTGTTTAAAGACTAATAAAAAATGCTAAGACACGAGTGAATAACTTAGTCAAGTCAGGAATTGTAGTCTGGAAGAGGACAATCACTAGAAGCCTGCACAGGAATGGACTGCAAGATTGCAAACCAAGAAAAACTCGACTTCTGCAAAACAGACACCTTCATACCAGACTGAAGTATAGATTAGATTAGAGATTAGATGAAACTTTATTAATCCCTCGGGTGGGTTCCTCCGGGAAATACCGTTTCCAGTAGCACAGCACCGACAGAAGTTGCATGTTACAGAGTTGGAATACCAAATAAAGGGGAATGAGAGTAAGGATATGAGCATAAATATACCATATATACACATATATAAATACAGAACATATAATAGGGTTAAATAGGAATACCAGTGGTTTGCACATTTGACTGAGTCTATTGCACAGTCGAATATCACAAAAAAAATATTGCAAATATTGCACAGTGAAAAAAGCACTACAGCTCAGTTGTTCCCGCCCTCATTTGTCCTCCTGTTCCCCCTCCCTCTCCCCTCCAACGAGGAGTTAACTAGAGCAACACCCAGGCTGGAATATGGCCAAAATATTTTACTCAAGAAATCACTTAACTAGAACGTGTCTGACAAAGTGAAGTTGACTAAAAGATCTCAGAAAGCAACATCATGGACATCTAAAGAAACAGCTAAGAAACACTGAACTCTATCAGTCTGGAAAGGGTTACAAACAATGTTCCCTATAAGCTGCGCACGTGCGCAATTGCGCACTGCTGGCACGGTCTCTGCGCACAAAAAATCTGTGTTGCGCACAAAGAAAATTAACCTGAATTGAAATTAAAATTAATACTTTAACAATTCTGTTTTGCAGTGTTAGTCAGTGAGTGACTGGCTGCTCCCATATTGTATTAGAAGATGCCACCTTATCCCATAGTCCAGCCAATAATGCGATTTACATTCGTATATACGCAGCTAATCAACGTGGTTGACAGGCTATGACAGCGTCCTTATGTGCCGACACCGGTGTTTTAGCTGGCAAAGCGGCGTGGCTGATGTGGAGTGAAGCCACGTTAATGACAACGTGTACAACCGTTGGAGATGTGAACAGGACAGACAGAACAATTGATGGAAAAAGTGTGGACTTTATACCAGTTTTTAAATTGTGTTGATAGGCCACGTAAAACCAGAGTTGTGATTAAAAAAAATATGCACTGTTTGGTTTTCTTCCTGAATACTGTCATTGCTTATATTTACTGCGGGAATAAACGGTAAAAACAGCGTTTTATAAGAAAAAAGGCTCGAAAGCACTCTCCGCCTGTGAGCAAAAACAAACTCCACCCCCCTCTCCCTTTCCTATTCGTCCAAAAAAGTACCATGTTGACCAATCAAAAAATGATATGGCAACGTGGCATCTAGTTGTTAAGAAACGGGGGGAAGTTTTAGGAGTGACGGCGGTGCTTTGATATGTGAGAGATTTGCGACGTTTAGCGCAAATCTTGTGTAGTTAGTGTGTAGTGTAGTTTTGTTGTGTGTGTCAGAACAATGAGGCGGCTGCTGAACGTTACAGGTGTTACAGGAGTGATACATCTGCTGTTGTCAGGCCTGCAGGTATCAGGCTGTTGTTCTCCTTTATCTCATAGGGGACAGAAATTATTTTTTGGAGTGGCACAAATAATTTGTGTGGCATCAGATTTGATGCAGAACAGCTGATTGTTCTGTAAATAGTTTGAAATGTTTTTAAATAAACGCCTTGGCTGCATTTAAAAAAAAAAAAATAGCTGCAAAACTCTTTGTTGTTTGCCAAACTGAGTTACTTTTTTGAAGAAGTAACTATATAATTAATTGCCCAACATTGGTCATTATATACTGTATTTTGCAGACAGAGAGTTACAGGACTCTCTCCCAGACCACAGACTCATAATACAAGTCAGAGCTTTTTTTAAAAGAGAGAAAGTTGTGTTTTCAAAATTGGAGTTCAAGTTATTTTTACTTCCAATACTGTTAACATACTACACAGGTCAATGACTAGATTTTTTTTACATTTTCATTGTAAGTGGGCTTAAGCAGTTAATTAAAAGTAGTCTAACATAAATGTAAATGCTGTAATTTGATTATTTTAATAAACCATGTAAGTTGGATGGATTAGATATCGGCGCGACCACAGTGCACACGTCTGATGTCGCTCACAGTGGTCCAAGGGATCGCTCACGGAGTTTGTGTGTTCGCTCAGACACGTGAAAAATTAGAGGGAACATTGGTTACAAAGGCATTTCAAACGCTTTGGGAATCGAACCACGATGAGGGCCATTATCCAGAAAATGTGGAAAACCTGAAGGCCTCACTTGTCTCATTTAATGTGCCCTGAAGCTCAAGTGCACCAGGACAATAATGCAAAACACAGCAGCAAGATCATCTCTGAATGGCGCAAAAAACAAAATGGAGGTTTTGGCCTGGTCAAAGTGCAGACTGGAATCAGATTGAGATGATTTAGCATGACCTTAAAAACTCAGCCTATGCTAGAAAAAGTGGCCGAATTAAAACAATTCTGCAAAGAAGAGTGGACCAAATTCCTCCACAGCGCTGTAAAACACTCATCACCAGTTATTGCAAATGCTTGATTGCAGTTCTTGCTCGATGACAAAACCACTTATTAGGTTTAGAAGGATATTACTTTTTCACATGAGGTAAAGTTGGAGAGCTTTTTTCCCAAACTAAATGAAACCATCATTTAAAAAACTACAATCTGTATTTACTCTGACCATCTGTGTTAAAATTTGAAATTGGAAACATGTAAGTGTAACAAACATGTTAAAACATAAGAAATCAGGAAGGGGCAAAAAAAAGCTTTCTGCTAAAAAAAGATTGAGAGCAGAAGTTTTTTGCACTGCATTTTTAAATGAAGATATATTGCATTTATTTGCAATTAAAGACAGACAGAGCAGAAAGTGTGTTACTGTTTTACATCCACAGACACACAAGAAAAGAAGCAGGCAACATGAGGTCTCATCAAGTTATGGCAATTTTATTTGTGTATTTAAGTACATGTATTCAGAATAAAGTTTTTAAAAAACAAACAAACGTCCCAAGTAAAGTATGGGGGGATTTTTAGGAGGAGAGGGACGGTGAAAGAGAAAGTGGGTTAAAGGTGAGAGGTGAGGGTAGAGAAGATGAGAGAGAGAGAGAGAAGAAGGATGGGGTGAAAGAAAGGTGGAGAGACGGGGAAGGAAGAAGATGCTGCTGGGTCAGTTTTTTCTCAGCAGTCTGCTCCAGAATCCACTCCTGTCCTCGGCTTTCTTTTCTTTTTCTTTTGCCTTCAGCTCTTTTACGGTTTTTTTTAGCTGCTCCTCGGCATCTTGAAATTTTTCTTTCAGCTGCTGTTTGGCCAGTTTCCCTTTCTGTTTGAGGAGCTCTTTAGCTTCCTTTTTGTGCTTTTTTATTTCTTTAAGTGCATCTTTGCAGTCTTTCTTGGTCACCTCAGAGCCTGTCATTTCTTTCTTGAATACCTTCACCTCAAGTTTCTCTTCTGCAAGTTCTTCTTGCACTTTCATCAGTTCCTTCTTCAGAGTTTCACTTTCCTGTTTTGCCTCCCATTTTCCATGTGTCTCTTTTTCTAGAGCGTCTTGTGTTTCCAGCAACTTCTTCTTCATGTTTTGAGTGTAACTCTTTGTATCTTCCATTTCTTTCTCTGCTTCCTGTAGTTTAATTTTCTCTTCCTCCAACACTTTTTGAGCTTCCAGCAATTCTTTCTTGATATTTTCACTCTCATTTTCTGCCTCATGTTTACCTTTTTTCTCCTCTTCAAGTTCTTGCTTTACATGCAGTAATTCCTTTCTCAGTATTTCAGCTTCAGCCATTGCATTTTCAGCCTCTTGTGTTGCCAACTGCATTTTCCTTTTTTCCTCTTCAAAAGCTTTCTGCACCTCCTGTAATTCCTGCATCACATTTTCTGCCTCCTTCTTTGCAGTTTGATATTTATTTTTGGCTTCTTGTGCTGTGGTTTTCACTTCCTCCAGTGTTTTTTGAGCTTCCAACAGTCCTTTCTTGATATTTTCATTCTCATTTTCTGCCTGTTGTTTTCCCATTTTCTCTCCTTTAAGTCTTAGACTTACATGCAGTAATTCCTTCAATACTATTTCAGTTTCAAACTTGGAATTTTTAGCTTCTCCTCTTGATTTTTCTGCCTCTTCTTTTAATTTGACATTTTCAGCCTGTATTTTTTGAAATTCCTCTTGTAGGTTAGTCAGCTCAGACTGTACTGTACCATATGGTGAAGCACTCACCAAGCCTCTTCTTGATCTCCCTTGATTCATTTTGGCCCTTTAAACAAAGAAACCAACGTATTGTGGAGAAGGGAAGTTTTCAATGGGTTTTTTTTTCCTCAACTGTCGTTTGTCCTGCACAGAGATGCTGCTGTAGATGTGTCTCTAGCCGTGTCTGGATACAATGAAAAATGCTGTAACTAAGTGCTTGTGTTGCACAGTTCTTCTAAACATTCCATTTCATGCATGCTCCGCCCACATTGTCAGGAAGGTCAGGTGCTGCATCACCAAATGCTGCTCCCGTTGCCTAGCAATAACAGCTGTTTACTTTTGGGGTCTGGTTCATTATTTAATAAAGAAAACATGTCCAAGTATTGCAACCATGGTGCTGAGGCTCAGCGCATATTCTAGCCTGCTGTGTGTGTGGACAGCTAGAAATCACTGGTGGGCAACATGAGTGAGGAGAAAAGTTTTTTACCAAATGTTTTCATCAAAGCTTCTCCATCGCTGACAGGGATTGTTTGGGTCTTCACACTCATCTCCACGAACCCTAAAAAGTGGGTCTCACTTTGCTCATATAATGCCAGGAGTGTCTCCATATTCCACAAAAGTCTATGCAGACATGTAACAGTATCCCATATTCATATAAATATTATTAATATTATAACAAAAGCTGTCACCAACACAATTGTCCCAAGTGCTTTTGTTTTTTTTAAACAGGATTTTCAAGTAGAGGATTTCCCTATAGCTTATTTTTTAAATATTTTGTACACAATAACAGAATAATTTCAGAAAAACACAAAATGACTGGTGTCAATATTATTTGCCCCACAAAAAAGGTTCCTTTTCATTGAGCTGGGCAATGATGTGCTTGAACTTTGTAATGTGCAAAGCTTTTCAAATCAAGTTAAAACTGTGACCCAACAGTATAAAGGTAAAAGTTCGAGCTGTCACTCGACAAAGCATCATGCCAAAAACAAACAAAATGAGTTTAGACTTGAGAAAAAGAATTGTTGATGCTAACAAAGCAGGAGAAGATATACAGAGTTTTCGCAATGTTTCCAAGTGTGACAAACTGGAGTGAGAAGAAATTCAAAGAGAGCCACACAGTACAGAACAAGCCTGGCAGAGGCAGGAATCGAGAGAGTTCAAAGACTCTGGAAAGAAAACTAGTAAGAGATGTGTTTAAAGACTAATAAAAAATGCTAAGACACGAGTGAATAACTTAGTCAAGTCAGGAATTGTAGTCTGGAAGAGGACAATCACTAGAAGCCTGCACAGGAATGGACTGCAAGATTGCAAACCAAGAAAAACTCGACTTCTGCAAAACAGACACCTTCATACCAGACTGAAGTATAGATTAGATTAGAGATTAGATGAAACTTTATTAATCCTCGGGTGGGTTCCTCCGGGAAATACCGTTTCCAGTAGCACAGCACCGACAGAAGTTGCATGTTACAGAGTTGGAATACCAAATAAAGGGGAATGAGAGTAAGGATATGAGCATAAATATACCATATATACACATATATAAATACAGAACATATAATAGGGTTAAATAGGAATACCAGTGGTTTGCACATTTGACTGAGTCTATTGCACAGTCGAATATCACAAAAAAAATATTGCAAATATTGCACAGTGAAAAAAAGCACTACAGCTCAGTTGTTCCCGCCCTCATTTGTCCTCCTGTTCCCCCTCCCTCTCCCCTCCAACGAGGAGTTAACTAGAGCAACACCCAGGCTGGAATATGGCCAAAATATTTTACTCAAGAAATCACTTAACTAGAACGTGTCTGACAAAGTGAAGTTGACTAAAAGATCTCAGAAAGCAACATCATGGACATCTAAAGAAACAGCTAAGAAACACTGAACTCTATCAGTCTGGAAAGGGTTACAAACAATGTTCCCTATAAGCTGCGCACGTGCGCAATTGCGCACTGCTGGCACGGTCTCTGCGCACAAAAAATCTGTGTTGCGCACAAAGAAAATTAACCTGAATTGAAATTAAAATTAATACTTTAACAATTCTGTTTTGCAGTGTTAGTCAGTGAGTGACTGGCTGCTCCCATATTGTATTAGAAGATGCCACCTTATCCCATAGTCCAGCCAATAATGCGATTTACATTCGTATATACGCAGCTAATCAACGTGGTTGACAGGCTATGACAGCGTCCTTATGTGCCGACACTGGTGTTTTAGCTGGCAAAGCGGCGTGGCTGATGTGGAGTGAAGCCACGTTAATGACAACGTGTACAACCGTTGGAGATGTGAACAGGACAGACAGAACAATTGATGGAAAAAGTGTGGACTTTATACCAGTTTTTAAATTGTGTTGATAGGCCACGTAAAACCAGAGTTGTGATTAAAAAAAATATGCACTGTTTGGTTTTCTTCCTGAATACTGTCATTGCTTATATTTACTGCGGGAATAAACGGTAAAAACAGCGTTTTATAAGAAAAAAGGCTCGAAAGCACTCTCCGCCTGTGAGCAAAAACAAACTCCACCCCCCTCTCCCTTTCCTATTCGTCCAAAAAGTACCATGTTGACCAATCAAAAAATGATATGGCAACGTGGCATCTAGTTGTTAAGAAACGGGGGGAAGTTTTAGGAGTGACGGCGGTGCTTTGATATGTGAGAGATTTGCGACGTTTAGCGCAAATCTTGTGTAGTTAGTGTGTAGTGTAGTTTTGTTGTGTGTGTCAGAACAATGAGGCGGCTGCTGAACGTTACAGGTGTTACAGGAGTGATACATCTGCTGTTGTCAGGCCTGCAGGTATCAGGCTGTTGTTCTCCTTTATCTCATAGGGGACAGAAATTATTTTTTGGAGTGGCACAAATAATTTGTGTGGCATCAGATTTGATGCAGAACAGCTGATTGTTCTGTAAATAGTTTGAAATGTTTTTAAATAAACGCCTTGGCTGCATTTAAAAAAAAAAAAATAGCTGCAAAACTCTTTGTTGTTTGCCAAACTGAGTTACTTTTTTGAAGAAGTAACTATATAATTAATTGCCCAACACTGGTCATTATATACTGTATTTTGCAGACAGAGAGTTACAGGACTCTCTCCCAGACCACAGACTCATAATACAAGTCAGAGCTTTTTTTTAAAAGAGAGAAAGTTGTGTTTTCAAAATTGGAGTTCAAGTTATTTTTACTTCCAATACTGCTAACATACTACACAGGTCAATGACTAGATTTTTTTTACATTTTCATTGTAAGTGGGCTTAAGCAGTTAATTAAAAGTAGTCTAACATAAATGTAAATGCTGTAATTTGATTATTTTAATAAACCATGTAAGTTGGATGGATTAGATATCGGCGCGACCACAGTGCACACGTCTGATGTCGCTCACAGTGGTCCAAGGGATCGCTCACGGAGTTTGTGTGTTCGCTCAGACACGTGAAAAATTAGAGGGAACATTGGTTACAAAGGCATTTCAAACGCTTTGGGAATCGAACCACGATGAGGGCCATTATCCAGAAAATGTGGAAAACCTGAAGGCCTCACTTGTCTCATTAATGTGCCCTGAAGCTCAAGTGCACCAGGACAATAATGCAAAACACAGCAGCAAGATCATCTCTGAATGGCGCAAAAAACAAAATGGAGGTTTTGGCCTGGTCAAAGTGCAGACTGGAATCAGATTGAGATGATTTAGCATGACCTTAAAAACTCAGCCTATGCTAGAAAAAGTGGCCGAATTAAAACAATTCTGCAAAGAAGAGTGGACCAAAATTCCTCCACAGCGCTGTAAAACACTCATCACCAGTTATTGCAAATGCTTGATTGCAGTTCTTGCTCGATGACAAAACCACTTATTAGGTTTAGAAGGATATTACTTTTTCACATGAGGTAAAGTTGGAGAGCTTTTTTCCCAAACTAAATGAAACCATCATTTAAAAAACTACAATCTGTATTTACTCTGACCATCTGTGTTAAAATTTGAAATTGGAAACATGTAAGTGTAACAAACATGTTAAAACATAAGAAATCAGGAAGGGGCAAAAAAAAGCTTTCTGCTAAAAAAAGATTGAGAGCAGAAGTTTTTTGCACTGCATTTTTAAATGAAGATATATTGCATTTATTTGCAATTAAAGACAGACAGAGCAGAAAGTGTGTTACTGTTTTACATCCACAGACACACAAGAAAAGAAGCAGGCAACATGAGGTCTCATCAAGTTATGGCAATTTTATTTGTGTATTTAAGTACATGTATTCAGAATAAAGTTTTTAAAAAACAAACAAACGTCCCAAGTAAAGTATGGGGGGATTTTTAGGAGGAGAGGGACGGTGAAAGAGAAAGTGGGTTAAAGGTGAGAGGTGAGGGTAGAGAAGATGAGAGAGAGAGAGAGAAGAAGGATGGGGTGAAAGAAAGGTGGAGAGACGGGGAAGGAAGAAGATGCTGCTGGGTCAGTTTTTTCTCAGCAGTCTGCTCCAGAATCCACTCCTGTCCTCGGCTTTCTTTTCTTTTTCTTTTGCCTTCAGCTCTTTTACGGTTTTTTTTAGCTGCTCCTCGGCATCTTGAAATTTTTCTTTCAGCTGCTGTTTGGCCAGTTTCCCTTTCTGTTTGAGGAGCTCTTTAGCTTCCTTTTTGTGCTTTTTTATTTCTTTAAGTGCATCTTTGCAGTCTTTCTTGGTCACCTCAGAGCCTGTCATTTCTTTCTTGAATACCTTCACCTCAAGTTTCTCTTCTGCAAGTTCTTCTTGCACTTTCATCAGTTCCTTCTTCAGAGTTTCACTTTCCTGTTTTGCCTCCCATTTCCATGTGTCTCTTTTTCTAGAGCGTCTTGTGTTTCCAGCAACTTCTTCTTCATGTTTTGAGTGTAACTCTTTGTATCTTCCATTTCTTTCTCTGCTTCCTGTAGTTTAATTTTCTCTTCCTCCAACACTTTTTGAGCTTCCAGCAATTCTTTCTTGATATTTTCACTCTCATTTTCTGCCTCATGTTTACCTTTTTTCTCCTCTTCAAGTTCTTGCTTTACATGCAGTAATTCCTTTCTCAGTATTTCAGCTTCAGCCATTGCATTTTCAGCCTCTTGTGTTGCCAACTGCATTTTCCTTTTTTCCTCTTCAAAAGCTTTCTGCACCTCCTGTAATTCCTGCATCACATTTTCTGCCTCCTTCTTTGCAGTTTGATATTTATTTTTGGCTTCTTGTGCTGTGGTTTTCACTTCCTCCAGTGTTTTTTGAGCTTCCAACAGTCCTTTCTTGATATTTTCATTCTCATTTTCTGCCTGTTGTTTTCCCATTTTCTCTCCTTTAAGTCTTAGACTTACATGCAGTAATTCCTTCAATACTATTTCAGTTTCAAACTTGGAATTTTTAGCTTCTCCTCTTGATTTTTCTGCCTCTTCTTTTAATTTGACATTTTCAGCCTGTATTTTTTGAAATTCCTCTTGTAGGTTAGTCAGCTCAGACTGTACTGTACCATATGGTGAAGCACTCACCAAGCCTCTTCTTGATCTCCCTTGATTCATTTTGGCCCTTTAAACAAAGAAACCAACGTATTGTGGAGAAGGGAAGTTTTCAATGGTTTTTTTTTCCTCAACTGTCGTTTGTCCTGCACAGAGATGCTGCTGTAGATGTGTCTCTAGCCGTGTCTGGATACAATGAAAAATGCTGTAACTAAGTGCTTGTGTTGCACAGTTCTTCTAAACATTCCATTTCATGCATGCTCCGCCCACATTGTCAGGAAGGTCAGGTGCTGCATCACCAAATGCTGCTCCCGTTGCCTAGCAATAACAGCTGTTTACTTTTTGGGGTCTGGTTCATTATTTAATAAAGAAAACATGTCCAAGTATTGCAACCATGGTGCTGAGGCTCAGCGCATATTCTAGCCTGCTGTGTGTGTGGACAGCTAGAAATCACTGGTGGGCAACATGAGTGAGGAGAAAAGTTTTTTACCAAATGTTTTCATCAAAGCTTCTCCATCGCTGACAGGGATTGTTTGGGTCTTCACACTCATCTCCACGAACCCTAAAAAGTGGGTCTCACTTTGCTCATATAATGCCAGGAGTGTCTCCATATTCCACAAAAGTCTATGCAGACATGTAACAGTATCCCATATTCATATAAATATTATTAATATTATAACAAAAGCTGTCACCAACACAATTGTCCCAAGTGCTTTTGTTTTTTTAAACAGGATTTTCAAGTAGAGGATTTCCCTATAGCTTATTTTTTAAATATTTTGTACACAATAACAGAATAATTTCAGAAAAACACAAAATGACTGGTGTCAATATTATTTGCCCCACAAAAAAGGTTCCTTTTCATTGAGCTGGGCAATGATGTGCTTGAACTTTGTAATGTGCAAAGCTTTTAAATCAAGTTAAAAATGCCTGTGACCCAACAGTATAAAAGGTAAAAGTTCGAGCTGTCACTCGACAAAGCATCATGCCAAAAACAAACAAAATGAGTTTAGACTTGAGAAAAAGAATTGTTGATGCTAACAAAGCAGGAGAAGATATACAGAGTTTTCGCAATGTTTCCAAGTGTGACAAACTGGAGTGAGAAGAAATTCAAAGAGAGCCACACAGTACAGAACAAGCCTGGCAGAGGCAGGAATCGAGAGAGTTCAAAGACTCTGGAAAGAAAACTAGTAAGAGATGTGTTTAAAGACTAATAAAAAATGCTAAGACACGAGTGAATAACTTAGTCAAGTCAGGAATTGTAGTCTGGAAGAAGACAATCACTAGAAGCCTGCACAGGAATGGACTGCAAGATTGCAAACCAAGAAAAACTCGACTTCTGCAAAACAGACACCTTCATACCAGACTGAAGTATAGATTAGATTAGAGATTAGATGAAACTTTATTAATCCCTCGGGTGGGTTCCTCCGGGAAATACCGTTTCCAGTAGCACAGCACCGACAGAAGTTGCATGTTACAGAGTTGGAATACCAAATAAAGGGGAATGAGAGTAAGGATATGAGCATAAATATACCATATATACACATATATAAATACAGAACATATAATAGGGTTAAATAGGAATACCAGTGGTTTGCACATTTGACTGAGTCTATTGCACAGTTGAATATCACAAAAAAATATTGCAAATATTGCACAGTGAAAAAAAGCACTACAGCTCAGTTGTTCCCGCCCTCTTTGTCCTCCTGTTCCCCTCCCTCTCCCCTCCAACGAGGAGTTAACTAGAGCAACACCCAGGCTGGAATATGGCCAAAATATTTTACTCAAGAAATCACTTAACTAGAACGTGTCTGACAAAGTGAAGTTGACTAAAAGATCTCAGAAAGCAACATCATGGACATCTAAAGAAACAGCTAAGAAACACTGAACTCTATCAGTCTGGAAAGGGTTACAAACAATGTTCCCTATAAGCTGCGCACATGCGCAATTGCGCACTGCTGGCACGGTCTCTGCGCACAAAAAATCTGTGTTGCGCACAAAGAAAATTAACCTGAATTGAAATTAAAATTAATACTTTAACAATTCTGTTTTGCAGTGTTAGTCAGTGAGTGACTGGCTGCTCCCATATTGTATTAGAAGATGCCACCTTATCCCATAGTCCAGCCAATAATGCGATTTACATTCGTATATACGCAGCTAATCAACGTGGTTGACAGGCTATGACAGCGTCCTTATGTGCCGACACCGGTGTTTTAGCTGGCAAAGCGGCGTGGCTGATGTGGAGTGAAGCCACGTTAATGACAACGTGTACAACCATTGGAGATGTGAACAGGACAGACGGAACAATTGATGGAAAAAGTGTGGACTTCATACCAGTTTTTAAATTGTGTTGATAGGCCACGTAAAACCAGAGTTGTGATTAAAAAAAATATGCAATGTTTGGTTTTCTTCCTGAATACTGTCATTGCTTATATTTACTGCGGGAATAAACGGTAAAAACAGCGTTTTTAAGAAAAAAGGCTCGAAAGCACTCTCCGCCTGTGAGCAAAAACAAACTCCACCCCCCCCCCTTTCCTATTCGTCCAAAAAAGTACCATGTTGACCAATCAAAAAATGATATGGCAACGTGGCATCTAGTTGTTAAGAAACGGGGGGAAGTTTTAGGAGTGACGGCGGTGCTTTGATATGTGAGAGATTTGCGACGTTTAGCGCAAATCTTGTGTAGTTAGTGTGTAGTGTAGTTTTGTTGTGTGTGTCAGAACAATGAGGCGGTTGCTGAACGTTACAGGTGTTACAGGAGTGATACATCTGCTGTTGTCAGGCCTGCAGGTATCAGGCTGTTGTTCTCCTTTATCTCATAGGGGACAGAAATTATTTTTTGGAGTGGCACAAATAATTTGTGTGGCATCAGATTTGATGCAGAACAGCTGATTGTTCTGTAAATAGTTTGAAATGTTTTTAAATAAACGCCTTGGCTGCATTTAAAAAAAAAAAATAGCTGCAAAACTTTGTTTTTTGCCAAACTGAGTTACTTTTTTGAAGAAGTAACTATATAATTAATTGCCCAACATTGGTCATTATATACTGTATTTTGCAGACAGAGAGTTACAGGACTCTCTCCCAGACCACAGACTCATAATACAAGTCAGAGCTTTTTTTAAAAAGAGAGAAAGTTTTGTTTTCAAAATTGGAGTTCAAGTTATTTTACTTCCAATACTGTTAACATACTACACAGGTCAATGACTAGATTTTTTTACATTTTCATTGTAAGTGGGCTTAAGCAGTTAATTAAAAGTAGTCTAACATAAATGTAAATGCTGTAATTTGATTATTTTAATAAACCATGTAAGTTGGATGGATTAGATATCGGCGCGACCACAGTGCACACGTCTGATGTCGCTCACAGTGGTCCAAGGGATCGCTCACGGAGTTTGTGTGTTCGCTCAGACACGTGAAAAATTAGAGGGAACATTGGTTACAAAGGCATTTCAAACGCTTTGGGAATCGAACCACGATGAGGGCCATTATCCAGAAAATGTGGAAAACCTGAAGGCCTCACTTGTCTCATTTAATGTGCCCTGAAGCTCAAGTGCACCAGGACAATAATGCAAAACACAGCAGCAAGATCATCTCTGAATGGCGCAAAAAACAAAATGGAGGTTTTGGCCTGGTCAAAGTGCAGACTGGAATCAGATTGAGATGATTTAGCATGACCTTAAAAACTCAGCCTATGCTAGAAAAAGTGGCCGAATTAAAACAATTCTGCAAAGAAGAGTGGACCAAAATTCCTCCACAGGGCTGTAAAACACTCATCACCAGTTATTGCAAATGCTTGATTGCAGTTCTTGCTCGATGACAAAACCACTTATTAGGTTTAGAAGGATATTACTTTTTCACATGAGGTAAAGTTGGAGAGCTTTTTTCCCAAACTAAATGAAACCATCATTTAAAAAACTACAATCTGTATTTACTCTGACCATCTGTGTTAAAATTTGAAATCGGAAACATGTAAGTGTAACAAACATGTTAAAACATAAGAAATCAGGAAGGGGCAAAAAAAGCTTTCTGCTAAAAAAAGATTGAGAGCAGAAGTTTTTGCACTGCATTTTTAAATGAAGATATATTGCATTTATTTGCAATTAAAGACAGACAGAGCAGAAAGTGTGTTACTGTTTTACATCCACAGACACACAAGAAAAGAAGCAGGCAACATGAGGTCTCATCAAGTTATGGCAATTTTATTTGTGTATTTAAGTACATGTATTCAGAATAAAGTTTTTAAAAAACAAACAAACGTCCCAAGTAAAGTATGGGGGGATTTTTAGGAGGAGAGGGACAGTGAAAGAGAAAGTGGGTTAAAGGTGAGAGGTGAGGGTAGAGAAGATGAGAGAGAGAGAGAAGAAGAAGGATGGGGTGAAAGAAAGGTGGAGAGACGGGAAGGAAGAAGATGCTGCTGGGTCAGTTTTTTCTCAGCAGTCTGCTCCAGAATCCACTCCTGTCCTCGGCTTTCTTTTCTTTTCTTTTGCCTTCAGCTCTTTTAAGGTTTTTTTTAGCTGCTCCTCGGCGTCTTGAAATTTTTCTTTCAGCTGCTGTTTGGCCAGTTTCCCTTTCTGTTTGAGGAGCTCTTTAGCTTCCTTTTTGTGCTTTTTTATTTCTTTAAGTGCATCTTTGCAGTCTTTCTTGGTCACCTCAGAGCCTGTCATTTCTTTCTTGAATACCTTCACCTCAAGTTTCTCTTCTGCAAGTTCTTCTTGCACTTTCATCAATTCCTTCTTCAGAGTTTCACTTTCCTGTTTTGCCTCCCATTTTCCATGTGTCTCTTTTTCTAGAGCGTCTTGTGTTTCCAGCAACTTCTTCTTCATGTTTTGAGTGTAACTCTTTGTATCTTCCCTTTCTTTCTCTGCTTCCTGTAGTTTAATTTTCTCTTCCTCCAACACTTTTTGAGCTTCCAGCAATTCTTTCTTGATATTTTCACTCTCATTTTCTGCCTCATGTTTACCTTTTTTCTCCTCTTCAAGTTCTTGCTTTACATGCAGTAATTCCTTTCTTAGTATTTCAGCTTCAGCCATTGCATTTTCAGCCTCTTGTGTTGCCAACTGCATTTTCCTTTTTTCCTCTTCAAAAGCTTTCTGCACCTCCTGTAATTCCTGCATCACATTTTCTGCCTCCTTCTTTGCAGTTTGATATTTATTTTTGGCTTCTTGTGCTGTGGTTTTCACTTCCTCCAGTGTTTTTTGAGCTTCCAACAGTCCTTTCTTGATATTTTCATTCTCATTTTCTGCCTGTTGTTTTCCCATTTTCTCTCCTTTAAGTCTTAGACTTACATGCAGTAATTCCTTCAATACTATTTCAGTTTCAAACTTGGAATTTTTAGCTTCTCCTCTTGATTTTTCTGCCTCTTCTTTTAATTTGACATTTTCAGCCTGTATTTTTTGAAATTCCTCTTGTAGGTTAGTCAGCTCAGACTGTACTGTACCATAAGGTGAAGCACTCACCAAGCCTCTTCTTGATCTCCCTTGATTCATTTTGGCCCTTTAAACAAAGAAACCAACGTATTGTGGAGAAGGGAAGTTTCAATGTTTTTTTTTTTCCTCAACTGTCGTTTGTCCTGCACAGAGATGCTGCTGTAGATGTGTCTCTAGCCGTGTCTGGATACAATGAAAAATGCTGTAACTAAGTGCTTGTGTTGCACAGTTCTTCTAAACATTCCATTTCATGCATGCTCCGCCCACATTGTCAGGAAGGTCAGGTGCTGCATCACCAAATGCTGCTCCCGTTGCCTAGCAATAACAGCTGTTTACTTTTTGGGGTCTGGTTCATTATTTAATAAAGAAAACATGTCCAAGTATTGCAACCATGGTGCTGAGGCTCAGCGCATATTCTAGCCTGCTGTGTGTGTGGACAGCTAGAAATCACTGGTGGGCAACATGAGTGAGGAGAAAAGTTTTTTACCAAATGTTTTCATCAAAGCTTCTCCATCGCTGACAGGGATTGTTTGGGTCTTCACACTCATCTCCACGAACCCTAAAAAGTGGGTCTCACTTTGCTCATATAATGTCAGGAGTGTCTCCATATTCCACAAAAGTCTATGCAGACATGTAACAGTATCCCATATTCATATAAATATTATTAATATTATAACAAAAGCTGTCACCAACACAATTGTCCCAAGTGCTTTTTTTTTTTAAACAGGATTTTCAAGTAGAGGATTTCCCTATAGCTTATTTTTTAAATATTTTGTACACAATAACAGAATAATTTCAGAAAAACACAAAATGACTGGTGTCAATATTATTTGCCCCACAAAAAAGGTTCCTTTTCATTGAGCTGGGCAATGATGTGCTTGAACTTTGTAATGTGCAAAGCTTTTAAAATCAAGTTAAAACTGTGACCCAACAGTATAAAAGGTAAAAGTTCGAGCTGTCACTCGACAAAGCATCATGCCAAAAACAAACAAAATGAGTTTAGACTTGAGAAAAAGAATTGTTGATGCTAACAAAGCAGGAGAAGATATACAGAGTTTTTTCAATGTTTCCAAGTGTGACAAACTGGAGTGAGAAGAAATTCAAAGAGAGCCACACAGTACAGAACAAGCCTGGCAGAGGCAGGAATCGAGAGAGTTCAAAGACTCTGGAAAGAAAACTAGTAAGAGATGTGTTTAAAGACTAATAAAAAATGCTAAGACACGAGTGAATAACTTAGTCAAGTCAGGAATTGTAGTCTGGAAGAAGACAATCACTAGAAGCCTGCACAGGAATGGACTGCAAGATTGCAAACCAAGAAAAACTCGACTTCTGCAAAACAGACACCTTCATACCAGACTGAAGTATAGATTAGATTAGAGATTAGATGAAACTTTATTAATCCCTCGGGTGGGTTCCTCCGGGAAATACCGTTTCCAGTAGCACAGCACCGACAGAAGTTGCATGTTACAGAGTTGGAATACCAAATAAAGGGGAATGAGAGTAAGGATATGAGCATAAATATACCATATATACACATATATAAATACAGAACATATAATAGGGTTAAATAGGAATACCAGTGGTTTGCACATTTGACTGAGTCTATTGCACAGTTGAATATCACAAAAAAAATATTGCAAATATTGCACAGTGAAAAAAAGCACTACAGCTCAGTTGTTCCCGCCCTCCTTTGTCCTCCTGTTCCCCCTCCCTCTCCCCTCCAACGAGGAGTTAACTAGAGCAACACCCAGGCTGGAATATGGCCAAAATATTTTACTCAAGAAATCACTTAACTAGAACGTGTCTGACAAAGTGAAGTTGACTAAAAGATCTCAGAAAGCAACATCATGGACATCTAAAGAAACAGCTAAGAAACACTGAACTCTATCAGTCTGGAAAGGGTTACAAACAATGTTCCCTATAAGCTGCGCACATGCGCAATTGCGCACTGCTGGCACGGTCTCTGCGCACAAAAAATCTGTGTTGCGCACAAAGAAAATTAACCTGAATTGAAATTAAAATTAATACTTTAACAATTCTGTTTTGCAGTGTTAGTCAGTGAGTGACTGGCTGCTCCCATATTGTATTAGAAGATGCCACCTTATCCCATAGTCCAGCCAATAATGCGATTTACATTCGTATATACGCAGCTAATCAACGTGGTTGACAGGCTATGACAGCGTCCTTATGTGCCGACACTGGTGTTTTAGCTGGCAAAGCGGCGTGGCTGATGTGGAGTGAAGCCACGTTAATGACAACGTGTACAACCATTGGAGATGTGAACAGGACAGACGGAACAATTGATGGAAAAAGTGTGGACTTCATACCAGTTTTTAAATTGTGTTGATAGGCCACGTAAAACCAGAGTTGTGATTAAAAAAAATATGCAATGTTTGGTTTTCTTCCTGAATACTGTCATTGTTTATATTTACTGCGGGAATAAACGGTAAAAACAGCGTTTTGTAAGAAAAAAGGCTCGAAAGCACTCTCCTGCCTGTGAGCAAAAACAAACTCCACCCCCCCCGCCTTTCCTATTCGTCCAAAAAAGTACCATGTTGACCAATCAAAAAATGATATGGCAACGTGGCATCTAGTTGTTAAGAAACGGGGGGAAGTTTTAGGAGTGACGGCGGTGCTTTGATATGTGAGAGATTTGCGACGTTTAGCGCAAATCTTGTGTAGTTAGTGTGTAGTGTAGTTTTGTTGTGTGTGTCAGAACAATGAGGCGGTTGCTGAACGTTACAGGTGTTACAGGAGTGATACATCTGCTGTTGTCAGGCCTGCAGGTATCAGGCTGTTGTTCTCCTTTATCTCATAGGGGACAGAAATTATTTTTTGGAGTGGCACAAATAATTTGTGTGGCATCAGATTTGATGCAGAACAGCTGATTGTTCTGTAAATAGTTTGAAATGTTTTTAAATAAACGCCTTGGCTGCATTTAAAAAAAAAAATAGCTGCAAAACTTTGTTTTTTGCCAAACTGAGTTACTTTTTTGAAGAAGTAACTATATAATTAATTGCCCAACATTGGTCATTATATACTGTATTTTGCAGACAGAGAGTTACAGGACTCTCTCCCAGACCACAGACTCATAATACAAGTCAGAGCTTTTTTTAAAAAGAGAGAAAGTTTTGTTTTCAAAATTGGAGTTCAAGTTATTTTTACTTCCAATACTGTTAACATACTACACAGGTCAATGACTAGATTTTTTTTACATTTTCATTGTAAGTGGGCTTAAGCAGTTAATTAAAAGTAGTCTAACATAAATGTAAATGCTGTAATTTGATTATTTTAATAAACCATGTAAGTTGGATGGATTAGATATCGGCGCGACCACAGTGCACACGTCTGATGTCGCTCACAGTGGTCCAAGGGATTGCTCACGGAGTTTGTGTGTTCGCTCAGACACGTGAAAAATTAGAGGGAACATTGGTTACAAAGGCATTTCAAACGCTTTGGGAATCGAACCACGATGAGGGCCATTATCCAGAAAATGTGGAAAACCTGAAGGCCTCACTTGTCTCATTTAATGTGCCCTGAAGCTCAAGTGCACCAGGACAATAATGCAAAACACAGCAGCAAGATCATCTCTGAATGGCGCAAAAAACAAAATGGAGGTTTTGGCCTGGTCAAAGTGCAGACTGGAATCAGATTGAGATGATTTAGCATGACCTTAAAAACTCAGCCTATGCTAGAAAAAGTGGCCGAATTAAAACAATTCTGCAAAGAAGAGTGGACCAAAATTCCTCCACAGGGCTGTAAAACACTCATCACCAGTTATTGCAAATGCTTGATTGCAGTTCTTGCTCGATGACAAAACCACTTATTAGGTTTAGAAGGATATTACTTTTTCACATGAGGTAAAGTTGGAGAGCTTTTTTCCCAAACTAAATGAAACCATCATTTAAAAAACTACAATCTGTATTTACTCTGACCATCTGTGTTAAAATTTGAAATCGGAAACATGTAAGTGTAACAAACATGTTAAAAACATAAGAAATCAGGAAGGGGCAAAAAAAAGCTTTCTGCTAAAAAAAGACTGAGAGCAGAAGTTTTTTGCACTGCATTTTTAAATGAAGATATATTGCATTTATTTGCAATTAAAGACAGACAGAGCAGAAAGTGTGTTACTGTTTTACATCCACAGACACACAAGAAAAGAAGCAGGCAACATGAGGTCTCATCAAGTTATGGCAATTTTATTTGTGTATTTAAGTACATGTATTCAGAATAAAGTTTTTAAAAAACAAACAAACGTCCCAAGTAAAGTATGGGGGGATTTTTAGGAGGAGAGGGACAGTGAAAGAGAAAGTGGGTTAAAGGTGAGAGGTGAGGGTAGAGAAGATGAGAGAGAGAGAGAAGAAGAAGGATGGGGTGAAAGAAAGGTGGAGAGACCGGGAAGGAAGAAGATGCTGCTGGGTCAGTTTTTTCTCAGCAGTCTGCTCCAGAATCCACTCCTGTCCTCGGCTTTCTTTTCTTTGTCTTTTGCCTTCAGCTCTTTTAAGGTTTTTTTTAGCTTCTCCTCGGCGTCTTGAAATTTTTCTTTCAGCTGCTGTTTGGCCAGTTTCCCTTTCTGTTTGAGGAGCTCTTTAGCTTCCTTTTTGTGCTTTTTTATTTCTTTAAGTGCATCTTTGCAGTCTTTCTTGGTCACCTCAGAGCCTGTCATTTCTTTCTTGAATAGCTTCACCTCAACTTTCTCTTCTGCAAGTTCTTCTTGCACTTTCATCAGTTCCTTCTTCAGAGTTTCACTTTCCTGTTTTGCCTCCCATTTTCCATGTGTCTCTTTTTCTAGAGCGTCTTGTGTTTCCAGCAACTTCTTCTTCATGTTTTGAGTGTAACTCTTTGTATCTTCCATTTCTTTCTCTGCTTCCTGTAGTTTAATTTTCTCTTCCTCCAACACTTTTTGAGCTTCCAGCAATTCTTTCTTGATATTTTCACTCTCATTTTCTGCCTCATGTTTACCTTTTTTCTCCTCTTCAAGTTCTTGCTTTACATGCAGTAATTCCTTTCTCAGTATTTCAGCTTCAGCCATTGCATTTTCAGCCTCTTGTGTTGCCAACTGCATTTTCCTTTTTTCCTCTTCAAAAGCTTTCTGCACCTCCTGTAATTCCTGCATCACATTTTCTGCCTCCTTCTTTGCAGTTTGATATTTATTTTTGGCTTCTTGTGCTGTGGTTTTCACTTCCTCCAGTGTTTTTTGAGCTTCCAACAGTCCTTTCTTGATATTTTCATTCTCATTTTCTGCCTGTTGTTTTCCCATTTTCTCTCCTTTAAGTCTTAGACTTACATGCAGTAATTCCTTCAATACTATTTCAGTTTCAAACTTGGAATTTTTAGCTTCTCCTCTTGATTTTTCTGCCTCTTCTTTTAATTTGACATTTTCAGCCTGTATTTTTTGAAATTCCTCTTGTAGGTTAGTCAGCTCAGACTGTACTGTACCATAAGGTGAAGCACTCACCAAGCCTCTTCTTGATCTCCCTTGATTCATTTTGGCCCTTTAAACAAAGAAACCAACGTATTGTGGAGAAGGGAAGTTTTCAATGTTTTTTTTTTTCCTCAACTGTCGTTTGTCCTGCACAGAGATGCTGCTGTAGATGTGTCTCTAGCCGTGTCTGGATACAATGAAAAATGCTGTAACTAAGTGCTTGTGTTGCACAGTTCTTCTAAACATTCCATTTCATGCATGCTCCGCCCACATTGTCAGGAAGGTCAGGTGCTGCATCACCAAATACTGCTCCCATTGCCTAGCAATAACAGCTGTTTACTTTTTGGGGTCTGGTTCATTATTTAATAAAGAAAACATGTCCAAGTATTGCAACCATGGTGCTGAGGCTCAGCGCATATTCTAGCCTGCTGTGTGGGTGGACAACCCGTTCTCACTCCCGAGGCGTAAAATACTGACGATTTGTCACGTCCCTCGGTTGAAATATAAACAATGACAGTATTCAGGAAGAAAACCAAACATTGCATATTTTTTTAAATCACAGCTCTGGTTTTACGTGGCCTATCAACACAATTTAAAAACTGGTATGAAGTCCACACTTTTTCCATCAATTGTTCTGTCTGTCCTGTTCACATCTCCAATGGTTGTACACGTTGTCATTAACGTGGCTTCACTCCACATCAGCCACGCCGCTTTGCCAGCTAAAACACCGGTGTCGGCACATAAGGACGCTGTCATAGCCTGTCAACCACGTTGATTAGCTGCGTATATACGAATGTAAATCGCATTATTGGCTGGACTATGGGATAAGGTGGCATCTTCTAATACAATATGGGAGCAGCCAGTCACTCACTGACTAACACTGCAAAACAGAATTGTTAAAGTATTAATTTTAATTTCAATTCAGGTTAATTTTCTTTGTGCGCAACACAGATTTTTTGTGCGCAGAGACCGTGCCAGCAGTGCGCAATTGCGCACGTGCGCAGCTTATAGGGAACATTGTTTGTAACCCTTTCCAGACTGATAGAGTTCAGTGTTTCTTAGCTGTTTCTTTAGATGTCCATGATGTTGCTTTCTGAGATCTTTTAGTCAACTTCACTTTGTCAGACACGTTCTAGTTAAGTGATTTCTTGAGTAAAATATTTTGGCCATATTCCAGCCTGGGTGTTGCTCTAGTTAACTCCTCGTTGGAGGGGAGAGGGAGGGGGAACAGGAGGACAAATGAGGGCGGGAACAACTGAGCTGTAGTGCTTTTTTTCACTGTGCAATATTTGCAATATTTTTTTTGTGATATTCGACTGTGCAATAGACTCAGTCAAATGTGCAAACCACTGGTATTCCTATTTAACCCTATTATATGTTCTGTATTTATATATGTGTATATATGGTATATTTATGCTCATATCCTTACTCTCATTCCCCTTTATTTGGTATTCCAACTCTGTAACATGCAACTTCTGTCGGTGCTGTGCTACTGGAAACGGTATTTCCCGGAGGAACCCACCCGAGGGATTAATAAAGTTTCATCTAATCTCTAATCTAATCTATACTTCAGTCTGGTATGAAGGTGTCTGTTTTGCAGAAGTCGAGTTTTTCTTGGTTTGCAATCTTGCAGTCCATTCCTGTGCAGGCTTCTAGTGATTGTCCTCTTCCAGACTACAATTCCTGACTTGACTAAGTTATTCACTCGTGTCTTAGCATTTTTTATTAGTCTTTAAACACATCTCTTACTAGTTTTCTTTCCAGAGTCTTTGAACTCTCTCGATTCCTGCCTCTGCCAGGCTTGTTCTGTACTGTGTGGCTCTCTTTGAATTTCTTCTCACTCCAGTTTGTCACACTTGGAAACATTGCAAAAACTCTGTATATCTTCTCCTGCTTTGTTAGCATCAACAATTCTTTTTCTCAAGTCTAAACTCATTTTGTTTGTTTTTGGCATGATGCTTTGTCGAGTGACAGCTCGAACTTTTACCTTTTATACTGTTGGGTCACAGTTTTAACTTGATTTTAAAAGCTTTGCACATTACAAAGTTTAAGCACATCATTGCCCAGCTCAATGAAAAGGAACCTTTTTTGTGGGGCAAATAATATTGACACCAGTCATTTTGTGTTTTTCTGAAATTATTCTGTTATTGTGTACAAAATATTTAAAAAATAAGCTATAGGGAAATCCTCTACTTGAAAATCCTGTTTAAAAAAAACAAAAGCACTTGGGACAATTGTGTTGGTGACAGCTTTTGTTATAATATTAATAATATTTATATGAATATGGGATACTGTTACATGTCTGCATAGACTTTTGTGGAATATGGAGACACTCCTGGCATTATATGAGCAAAGTGAGACCCATTTTTTAGGGTTCGTGGAGATGAGTGTGAAGACCCAAACAATCCCTGTCAATGATGGAGAAGCTTTGATGAAAACATTTGGTAAAAAACGTTTCTCCTCACTCATGTTGCCCACCAGTGATTTCTAGCTGTCCACACACACAGCAGGCTAGAATATGCGCTGAGCCTCAGCACCATGGTTGCAATACTTGGACATGTTTTCTTTATTAAATAATGAACCAGACCCCAAAAAGTAAACAGCTGTTATTGCTAGGCAACGGGAGCAGCATTTGGTGATGCAGCACCTGACCTTCCTGACAATGTGGGAGGAGCATGCATGAAATGGAATGTTTAGAAGAACTGTGCAACACAAGCACTTAGTTACAGCATTTTTCATTGTATCCAGACACGGCTAGAGACACATCTACAGCAGCATCTCTGTGCAGGACAAACGACAGTTGAGGAAAAAAAAAACATTGAAAACTTCCCTTCTCCACAATACGTTGGTTTCTTTGTTTAAAGGGCCAAAATGAATCAAGGGAGATCAAGAAGAGGCTTGGTGAGTGCTTCACCATATGGTACAGTACAGTCTGAGCTGACTAACCTACAAGAGGAATTTCAAAAAATACAGGCTGAAAATGTCAAATTAAAAGAAGAGGCAGAAAAATCAAGAGGAGAAGCTAAAAATTCCAAGTTTGAAATTGAAATAGTATTGAAGGAATTACTGCATGTAAGTCTAAGACTTAAAGGAGAGAAAATGGGAAAACAACAGGCAGAAAATGAGAATGAAAATATCAAGAAAGGACTTTTGGAAGCTCAAAAAACACTGGAGGAAGTGAAAACCACAGCACAAGAAGCCAAAAATAAATATCAAACTGCAAAGAAGGAGGCAGAAAATGTGATGCAGGAATTACAGGAGGTGCAGAAAGCTTTTGAAGAGGAAAAAAGGAAAATGCAGTTGGCAACACAAGAGGCTGAAAATGCAATGGCTGAAGCTGAAATACTGAGAAAGGAATTACTGCATGTAAAGCAAGAACTTGAAGAGGAGAAAAAAGGTAAACATGAGGCAGAAAATGAGAGTGAAAATATCAAGAAAGAATTGCTGGAAGCTCAAAAAGTGTTGGAGGAAGAGAAAATTAAACTACAGGAAGCAAAGAAAGAAATGGAAGATACAAAGAGTTACACTCAAAACATGAAGAAGAAGTTGCTGGAAACACAAGACGCTCTAGAAAAAGAGACACATGGAAAATGGGAGGCAAAACAGGAAAGTGAAACTCTGAAGAAGGAACTGATGAAAGTGCAAGAAGAACTTGCAGAAGAGAAAATTGAGGTGAAGGTATTCAAGAAAGAAATGACAGGCTCTGAGGTGACCAAGAAAGACTGCAAAGATGCACTTAAAGAAATAAAAAAGCACAAAAGGAAGCTAAAGAGCTCCTCAAACAGAAAGGGAAACTGGCCAAACAGCAGCTGAAAGAAAAATTTCAAGATGCCGAGGAGAAGCTAAAAAAACCTTAAAAGAGCTGAAGGCAAAAGAAAAGAAAAGAAAGCCGAGGACAGGAGTGGATTCTGGAGCAGACTGCTGAGAAAAAACTGACCCAGCAGCATCTTCTTCCTTCCCCGTCTCTCCACCTTTCTTTCACCCCATCCTTCTTCTCTCTCTCTCTCATCTTCTCTACCCTCACCTCTCACCTTTAACCCACTTTCTCTTTCACCGTCCCTCTCCTCCTAAAAATCCCCCCATACTTTACTTGGGACGTTTGTTTGTTTTTTAAAAACTTTATTCTGAATACATGTACTTAAATACACAAATAAAATTGCCATAACTTGATGAGACCTCATGTTGCCTGCTTCTTTTCTTGTGTGTCTGTGGATGTAAAACAGTAACACACTTTCTGCTCTGTCTGTCTTTAATTGCAAATAAATGCAATATATCTTCATTTAAAAATGCAGTGCAAAAAACTTCTGCTCTCAATCTTTTTTTAGCAGAAAGCTTTTTTTTGCCCCTTCCTGATTTCTTATGTTTTAACATGTTTGTTACACTTACATGTTTCCAATTTCAAATTTTAACACAGATGGTCAGAGTAAATACAGATTGTAGTTTTTTAAATGATGGTTTCATTTAGTTTGGGAAAAAAGCTCTCCAACTTTACCTCATGTGAAAAAGTAATATCCTTCTAAACCTAATAAGTGGTTTTGTCATCGAGCAAGAACTGCAATCAAGCATTTGCAATAACTGGTGATGAGTGTTTTACAGCGCTGTGGAGGAATTTTGGTCCACTCTTCTTTGCAGAATTGTTTTAATTCGGCCACTTTTTCTAGCATAGGCTGAGTTTTTAAGGTCATGCTAAATCATCTCAATCTGATTCCAGTCTGCACTTTGACCAGGCCAAAACCTCCATTTTGTTTTTTGCGCCATTCAGAGATGATCTTGCTGCTGTGTTTTGCATTATTGTCCTGGTGCACTTGAGCTTCAGGGCACATTAAATGAGACAAGTGAGGCCTTCAGGTTTTCTACATTTTCTGGATAATGGCCCTCATCGTGGTTCGATTCCCAAAGCGTTTGAAATGCCTTTGTAACCAGTGTTCCCTCTAATTTTTCACGTGTCTGAGCGAACACACAAACTCCGTGAGCGATCCCTTGGACCACTGTGAGCGACATCCATTGTGTAGTAGACTCAGAATGAGAAGACACAACATCATCACAGATAACTTTTTCTCCTCTTGCCCAGTGTGTCCTGGAGACACTATTATGAGGAGTCTACAGTAGGACAAGGCAGACATCCTTGCTCTGATGAAGGCTTCTGAGGTTTACAGCATAGAGTTTAAATTCACTGGCAGCCTTACTATGGTCAGTTATATCAGGAAGAAAGGACTGGCTATTGTATTTCTGAAAACAATGTATCACAGCAAAATGGTGAATGAAAACACCAGAAAGTGAAAAAACACAGTTGATCACTTTCTACAACAAGACCAAGGAGGTATAGACACCCTGGACAAGATGGTTGGCACCTCAACCTGCCAGTGTAAAAGATTGGCCCTTAACATTGACACCCTGAAAGCCTACACCTTTTTCTGCGCAGCATCCAGATGTTTAAGGATGGTATCATCAGTGCATGACACGTCTTTCTCACTGAGCTCTCAAAGGAGCTTTCCACAACATAAATGAGTTGACTGGGAATTTTTACCCAACTGCAAATCCCAACCAGTGATGCAATGGGAAGGTGTGGGGGTGACAAAAGCCACAACTTGGGCAAAGGAAAAAAGCAGACAAGGCCAAACAAAGCCAACAAAATTTCAGATCCAAGTGATGAAGATCTTAACATCAGCAGTTGGTACAGGAAATGCAATCGACCTGTGTGCAGGGATTCCAGCCAGACTTTGTCACAACTCCATACAGTGAGGGGACAAGGCAAAAAAAGAGAGAGGAACTGTTTAGACACACACACACGCAAACACACACACACACACACACACACACACACACACACACACACACACACACACACACACACACACACACACACCTGTATTCTCTGCCCGGTGAAGCAGGACAGCAGGAGGTCTGAGTGACTCGGCAAGTTGGAGCCAGTCACGTAGTCAGCACCGCAGAGGAGCAACGCACCTGAGAGACGCAGGAAATGGTTTAATGATGTCATTATTAATATTATCAATGAATTGTATTATTATTATTAATGTTATCATTATCATTAACGTGATGGTTGCCTCCTCGCCCTCTGAGCTGCAGCTGGTGACTGTTTACCTTTGTGGCTCGGCTGGATTCTCCTCTGCAGGCAGCTGAACTCTTCTCTTTGACACTCTGACGGGGGGCTGATGGAGACAGACGGACAGGAAGGAAGGACGTTTGCTGTGAGTGTGTGTGGACATGAGGACTGCGTGATAACAGCAGCATATTCTGCATAACTACAGCTCACAGAAGACAGTTTATAGCATCAGTGTGAGAGTGAGCCGAGCTGAAGGCACTCGGTCATGCTCTGCTTTGTTTCATGGAACAGCAGCAGCTTTCAGTGAGTCCTCCACTTTAACTGTTCACCATATGTAGAATCATCCTACGTGGAGTCTGAGGACTTTCATAGATGATACGTACACTTTGTTTTCTTTATATGAAAACATCCAGCTGTGTGCACCGGGCCCCAGAGACCCACTCAGGGTTAGAATTCATCAGTGGGTTTGCCTTCATAATCCAGCTTCAACACCCGAAAACACTTTAAAGAGAAAACCTGACAAAATACTGAGACGTGACAAATTTACTCAGACTTGTCTGCTACAAATGTGTGTATGAGTGTGTGTGTGTGTGTCTGTGTGTGAGTGTGAGTGTGAATGTGTGTGTGTGTGTGTGTGTGTGTGTGTGTGTGTGTGTGTGTGTGTGTGTGTGTGAGAGTTTCAAACAGCGTCGTTCTCGAAGCTCATCCCTGCTCTGTTCCTCTTCAAAGGCCCGTTTCAGGATCAGGACTCAGGTTCTGGGTCAAAGATGGAGTTATGTTAGCGTAAGGCTCAGGGAAACTGTGGTCTGCACTCTAGGGTGTGGTGTCACCCTCTTTGCAGCTGAGTTCACTCAGTGATGAAGGAATGTGTCCTTACACTGGACCAGACTGGCTGCACTGGCAGCGTCTGAGCTTCTCTGTTGTGGTGATTGTTCCTGTTTTTGGTGGAAGCCGCAGCTTTGACGTCTCTTTAAGATGAATAATCATAAAAGACCTTTAATGACTGAACATCAGCCCAGCGACATGCCTACGTGTGCATGTGTGTGCATGTGTGTGCCTGCGTGTGCATGCCTGTGCCTGCGTGCACTCGCTCATGTCCCCAGCAGTACGTCTGCAGGTGACGGGCTGCTCAGCTGTGGGGATAGTGGAAGCAGAGCAGTTATGTGTACATACAAAGATTTCTGGATTTATTAGGAAGATGCTAATAATGAGTAAACCATGCACTTGCTGGGAGACCGTATGCATGGCTCTTACTGATAGCTTGAGTTCATCTTTCATGCTCTGCTTCCTTAAATAGCAGCTTATGAAGTGCAGTTTCAGAACAGCACCACAAGGTGGAACCGCCTTCACCTGAGTGCTGCTGAGCTGGAGGGCACAGCACTGATGAGACAGTCATATATTTTATTCTGAAGCTCTTCCTGATGTCGACCAGCTCTATGATAAATCATTAAAACTTTACTATCTTATATAAAGTCCAGGATTTCTTTCATTTTAGTTTAAAGCGGTTTGATTTCATCGGGCTTTTCATGACTCATCTTCTTGGCCCTGTGGTGGAAACACAGGTCACCGTGTGCTGCTGGGACGTTCAGCCCTGAGAAGAAGATCCTCATTCAGTGACGAGCACATTTCCACCCAGAACAGAATAAAATAAAATAAAGCTTCCACTTCACTGATTTCAGAGTGGGCCATAATGGCTCCTGGTGCTCTTCATCCATCTAATTTCCCCTCATCA
Source organism: Oreochromis niloticus (assembly GCF_001858045.2). Taxonomy (NCBI): domain Eukaryota; kingdom Metazoa; phylum Chordata; class Actinopteri; order Cichliformes; family Cichlidae; genus Oreochromis; species Oreochromis niloticus. Next base: position 347,998 of record NW_020328055.1, on the reverse strand, counting down.
GGAAGTCCTCCAAACCTCAGAGTGACGATTCTTCAGTTAGCCAGTCACTCAGTGACCATCTCAGTCTAATGGCAGATGCACCTCTTTCATGTGTCCTGATGCAGTTGCCTTGGTGACCGGCCTCATCCTGGCAGCTCTTCAGCATCACTGCTACACCTCTGCTCGTTAATGTGAGCACCTTGTAGTGTTATTGATACAACGTGTGTGTGTGTGTGTGTGTGTGTGTGTGTGTGTGTGGTGCATGCTGTTAGCTTGCGCGCAGGCCCTCCAGGTGTCCAGCTCCACGGACAGCTGCTCGATCTTCAGAGGGACACACACCTCTCGCCGCTTCAGCAGCTGACTGAGAAACACAAAGAAACACGTTCACAGACGCTGGCGTGCAGCGGCAGAAGGATCAAAAACAATCATCGATGATAATTTCAAATCAAAAGCCGATATTAGCTGACGTCACTGCGCACGTTTCATATCTGTTCTTGTTTCTGGAATGAATCAGGAGATGCTGAACGTTGATTTTGATCAAGGAAAAATGTAAACCTGTCTGAATCCTCCCTTAGTTATGCTGCAATAGACGTAGGCTGCCGGGGGATTCCCATGATGCATTGAGTTTTTCCTTTCCAGTCACCTTTCTCACTCACTATGTGTTAATAGACCTCTCTGCATCGAATCATATCTGTTATTAATCTCTGTCTCTCTTCCACAGCATGTCTTTATCCTCTCTTCCTTCTCTCACCCCAACCGGTCGCAGCAGATGGCCCCGCCCCTCCCTGAGCCTGGTTCTGCCGGAGGTTTCTTCCTGTTAAAAGGGAGTTTTTCCTTCCCACTGTCGCCAAAGTGCTTGCTCATAGGGGGTCATATGATTGTTGGGTTTTTCTCTGTATGTATTATTGTAGGGTCTACCTTACAGTATAAAGCACTATGAGGTGACTGTTGTTGTGATTTGATGCTGTATAAATAAAATTGAATTGAATTGTAGTACTCCAAAGCTTCAGCTAAGGTTTAAACCAGGGGTGTCAAACATAAAGCCCGGGGGCCAGAAGGGGCCTGGCAGAGACTCCAATCTGGCCCTTCGGACGGATTTTGAAAATGTAAAGGAGGGCGTACATGTTGGAATTTCAACTATGTTACAACTTTTCCTACTGATGTTTTAGTTTCCTCTTAAAACTAAAATTGTAAAAATTACATTACAAAACGTAAATAAACTAAAGACATTCAGGGACATTGATGCTAAACCAACGTAATGAAGTAACATAAACAGAAAGGATGTTTTATGATCGTGTACCAGACAAACTGCTGTTTTTCACAGTCGGTCACAGTAAAAACATTAATGTGGATTAACAAAAACTTTCTGTGAGTGAACCGTTGGGCTGCTGGTGACGGCTGAAGGTGATTCTTTGACGTGTTTTGCAGGTGAAGCCTTGGAGTGTCACTGTGGAGGCCAGAAGTTCTGTTCAAGCCCTGTGGAGACGTGCTCCAGCTCTAAAGATGTCTGCTCTACTCTCGTCATCACTTCTGGGCCGGGTAAGTCTCGCCTTCCTTTGCTGTGACATTTGTCCAAAGGAAAGAGAACAAATGCATTGCTGGACCGACTCACGGGCACTGTGAGCGGTTGGGATGATGTGTGATGGTCACTTCTGTCCTTTGATTTTCACAGTGGTAACGCACACAAAGGGCTGCTTGAAGTCGCTGGCCTGCAGGATCCTGAATCGTCCGCCCGTGATGACTGTCAGCTGTTGCAGTTCTGATCTGTGCAACAGATAAACCGCTGCCATGCGGGACGTCGCCCGATTGGTCGACGGTCTGCTGCCGTGTGTTGTGTACTGTAGAACAATAAAGATCAGCTGACTGCATTTACTGTCTCTGCTCCATTTTTATCATCAAACTGATTTATTTTCACTTTGAAATATTTCTGTCACATGTTACCATAAAGTGTCGTTACACACGGTTAGCTCAGGTCGCTAATGATGAGACTTCAGGACGAGAAGCCCAGAAAACAGTGAGTGATGTCACAGTGGCCATGCCCATCGTTTATTTACAGTCTATGATGTCTCTCAACATTGAAACAGTGGCTTTGCTCGGACACAAGAGCCCACGGCCGCATCTGGAGACAGGGTGGCAAAATCAAAGCCTGTCTTTCAAACACATACGCAGGTGTTACATTATGGTAAAAATGATTCAAATGCTGTAAGTTTACATGTTTTTCACATACATATAGACTATAACTTAATTATTTTCTGCACCCCACATAATTAAACACTTTAGTTACATAAAACATGAATTTTGATGTTATGTACTGTGTAGCCTGTATAATAAATAAATATGTACCTAATAAGTATAAAATCCAGAAAGCTACACAACATGGGGCGGTTACTTTACAAACACAAGTCTAACTTCAGTTTCACGGTATTTGTTAGAAGAAAATCAAATTGTTGCTTAAATTTACACAAAATGTCAGAAATCTGCACCGTCATGAACAAAAATTTAAACCCAGTTTTTAATGATTTGTTGGTTAACCCTCTGAGGTCCAAAATATAAGAGGCCAGCTTTGACTCCTTTTGAGTTTACATTTGTATTTCACCTTCAAATTGTTTCATTTTATTTTCCTGCCTTGCTTGGTATCATTCTGTCCATCTCAACCTCACGCGTCTGAATTTAGGTGTTTTGTCACTGATATACTGTGTTACTATTACTGATCTGAAATCACACAAAAAACTTAAAATCCTAGTAGTATGTTTTACTGTAAAAACCACAGACATGTTGAGTAAATTATTTGTATAACTTGAAATGCAAATATAAATTGTACATTTTGTAAATATATACAAGTATTTATCTAAAAATGCAGCCAATACACCTGGCCTTTTTAAATTTTGTACAACCATTTAAAAATATTACTAAAACTAAAATGAGACAACAATCAGGTGTCACAATAAGATGCCCCAAAAATTATTTGTGCCAGTAAAAAATGTGTTTGTCTGCCACAGGACAGAGGAGAACAGCACAGGGATGCACCTGCAGGCCTGACAGCAGCAGGTGTATCACTGCTCTGGGTTTCCACTGCAGTCTGCCTTTGTGACGTTCAGTCGTGGCCTCACTGACACACAAAACAAACAACGACTACACGCTAAAGGTCACAAATCTCCCACATCTCAAAACTCTCTCTCTCTCTCTCTCTCGCTGCCGTCACTCCCAAAACTTCCCACTGTTCCTAATCAACCAAATCCCACATGTTGACTTTTTTCTTTCTCTACTGTTTTCGTTCTGTCCTTAGAAAATGCTTTTTAAAAAAACGTGACAATAGTATTTAGAAAAAAGCATGGCTTATATATACTTTTAATCATCAGCTTAAATCATTCATGTGATTTGGAGGCACCGACACGTCCGTGGACCCCACAGGGTTAATAACACTCAGCTTTATTCCATTTCCAGAGTGTAACAACCAACCACCTGTGTGAAATCTGGAATTCCCGTGGTGTTCTTCAAAATGTGCTCTGGCACAATCATAAGCATCGGTTGCTACTGACAACAAGAAAAAAGCCGTTCTGCGCTGTGGGCTGAACCATTTGTTAATGGTTTGTGGGGGGGGGGCACTATGCAATATATTCAATTTAAGAATTTATATTCACTGTTAACTGTAACTACGCTCAAAGTGTTAATGCTATTTTAATAAACAACACTGTCATATGCAAACTAGGGCGGCACTTGGGGTGGCAAGAGATCATTTTAGGGTGGCACTTGCCACCCGATGCCACCCTTCTAGATCCGCCCCTGCAAGAGCCTGCGTTTAACCACACACTTTATCATCTTATTCATAAATAAGAACTCAGGAAAAGGGGAGGACTTTTAGAAAGTGTAAATATCAGCTGATGTCGACACCAACCTGCTCCCGTGGTTTCACACTTAATGCTAAACTGGATTTGTGGGTTTTCCCAAATTAGGCAAAAAGCAGAAATAAAAAGCCCGACAGAGAGATGGGATCATTGTCCAGGTGGGAAGTGTTTGTGGTTGAGCTTCCTTTTCTCACAGAAACATGAAGACTGTGATGCTCGCTGTGCTGCTGCTGCTGACCGTCAGTCAGAGTGAGTTAACCTGCAGACCTGCTCTCTGTTCGTCTGTTTACATTTATTTGTTGTTTGTAAGACACTCTGTCGCGGTGTGAGTGAACCGTTGGGCTGCTGGTGACGGCTGAAGGTGATTCTTTGACGTGTTTTGCAGGTGAAGCCTTGGAGTGTCACTGTGGAGGCCAGAAGTTCTGTTCAAGCCCTGTGGAGACGTGCTCCAGCTCTAAAGATGTCTGCTCTACTCTCGTCATCACTTCTGGGCCGGGTAAGTCTCGCCTTCCTTCGCTGTGACATTTGTCCAAAGGAAAGAGAACAAATGCATTGCTGGACCGACTCACGGGCACTGTGAGCGGTTGGGATGATGTGTGATGGTCACTTCTGTCCTTTGATTTTCACAGTGGTAACGCACACAAAGGGCTGCTTGAAGTCGCTGGCCTGCAGGATCCTGAATCGTCCGCCCGTGATGACTGTCAGCTGTTGCAGTTCTGATCTGTGTAACAGATAAACCGCTGCCATGCGGGACGTCGCCCGATTGGTCGACGGTCTGCTGCCGTGTGTTGTGTACTGTAGAACAATAAAGATCAGCTGACTGCATTTACTGTCTCTGCTCCATTTTTATCATCAAACTGATTTATTTTCACTTTGAAATATTTCTGTCACATTTTACCATAAAGTGTCGTTACACTTTTAGCTCAGGTCGCTAATGATGAGACTTCAGGACGAGAAGCCCAGAAAACAGTGAGTGATGTCACAGTGGCCATGCCCATCGTTTATTTACAGGAACTGCAGCTCGCTTCATTTTTCTGCTCCAGAGGTTCCTGCGTGATTATCAGGCGGTGCAGTCCTAAAAATAACCTTTGGAAAGATGGACGTGTGAATACAATTATCTACTTTGGATTTATCCAATCATTTTACACGCAAATGTATAGAATATGTTTTTCATGCATGTCAGCGGTATCTCTTATTTGAACCGTGTGATCTGTAACTCTAAGCCTTTGTTGCATCGTGGGAATAAAGAAAAACATAATAATTTGGTTAAAGTGAAATCTGCATTTCCACAGTGGAGAATAATTTAAAGCTGTGTTATTTAACCACTTCATCGTGTGTGTTCTCTGTGAGCGAGTTTTAGTCCAACAGCCAAGAAAACGTGAATGAATTAGAGCGCACACAGGAAGCACAGCAGCGGCTGCAGACTGAGGACGAAGCAAACAGAAACTTTGATTATGACGTCAGGGCGAGTTCCCGTGGTTTCACAGTTAATGCTAAACTTTATTTGTGGGTTTTCTGTGGTTGTGCAAATAAAAAGCCTGATCCTGAGGTACAGGGTCATCCAACGGGGTCATTGTCCAGGTGGAAAGTGTTTGTGGTTCAACTTCCTGTTCTCACAGAAACATGAAGACGCTCGCTGAGCTGCTGGACGTCACAGTGAGTTCACATGCAGACCTGCTCTCTGTGGGTTCATTCTTATCTGTTTAGAGTTATTTGTCGTGTTGTGTTGTGTTGGCTTGCATGATGTTTTTTAAGCTCTGACGTGTTGCTGTGGAGGTGATTGTTGACATGCTGTCTGACTACGTCTGTGCTTCATGTGTCGTAAATATGGAGTTCCTGCAGCGTACTGTCAGGATGAAACATGCAGTAAAACTCACGATCCATCCTGTCCTGTTTCTTCTTGCATGAAGGCATCTGACTGCAGAGTGTGGGAGAATGACACTCCTGCTGATAAACTGACACCGTGCACATTGGCTGTTTTTACTTTTTTATCATTTACTTTGCTGGTGTGAGGTGATTTTAAATGAGTGGTTGTGGAAACGTCACACGTCACTCCTGGTTTGTCTCCTGTTCATCAGCAGCAGCACATCGAGCATTTCCAGGTAAAAGCTTCGTCACTTTTACAGCCACAGGGTTTCTTCTGTTTGGGCCAATCTGAACTGCATTCTTCCTCATGTCCAGCAGGGGGCGACTCCTCTGTTGGTATAAAGAGGCGATGAGCTGTTTCTGTGTTTCTTCTTCATTCTTCACGTTTTCAGGTGACTTCAGTTCAGGAGATGAGGCCGGAGGTGAGCAGACACAGATTTAAATGTCCCTCCACGGCACGAGAGACCGCCTTTGCGTGCTATAGCCGGTCTGCAGCCATATACGAGGAACACGTCCTTATCCTTAAATGTAGGGGGAACGTGGCGGCTTCCACAAACTGCAAACCCACTCCTTATTTTTAATACATGAATTATGAGTTTATGAGAACACATCAGATTATCAGAAGACACTGATAGGTTTGTAGCTTAAACCTATTCGCTGGAACGTTGAAGACAATGTAATTACACAGCAAGCAAGACACGAGTAGGCAAAGTTCTTTATGTTTCCGTGCACGGGAGAGAACTGAACAAACGCCGTTCCTTCGCTTGACCCCAGTTGCTCTCGTCCGCTCTCCCGTAACACTGCTCTTTTATTGGGGTTACATGAATATGCATAGGTTCATTAACATATGACGTATACATACACACAAAGAGTACCTTGCCTGTACGTTGTGTAAGTGTGTGTGTGTGTGTGTGTGTGTGTGTGTGTGTGTGAGTGTGTGTGTGGGGTCAAGATATGACCCCGTGAAGACTCCCCAAAGCTGGTGCCAGGAGTCTAGCGGTCCATCTAAACAAAAGGCTCTTATGCTCAACCAGATACAGAGTAGGTGTCCTCCTATACCATAAAACAATAAGACAAGGCACGGCCTCTCCCATGCTCCCTGAGTGCTCTGGAATGCACACAACGTGCCTCTGCAGACTACTAAGGATCAAACCTCCTATCACTACACAATCGATTATATACTTCTAAGCATATATGGGTAGATATTTCTAAGCATAAATGACAATCACAATACAAAACCTAACAGACACCATTACACACTGTTCAAAGTATATCTACAAGAACTATATCATTTTTTATATTAAATAACCTCAGAAAATGACTGACTGCACATGTAAGGTTTTCAAAAAAAATTTTTTTTTAATGATCTGCATTCATGAAGTTTTGTGTAGCCCAGCGCTGATCATGTATCGACTGTGATGTAACACAAAAACAGCATGTTATTCATTTGTAATTCCTAGTTTTATATCTTTTGGAGATATATCTTTTATAAACTTATACATGCACCATGGAAAGCTCGGAGTGAAACAGCATTTTGGTGCGCTGCATACTGTGTATACTGTTGTACTGACAATAAAGCTCTTGAATCTTGAATTGAAATCTTGAATTATATCTACAACAAGCTGATAAAGCTGAGAACAGCCTCACCGAGTCGCTCCGGAGGTTTTACATATCACAGAGGTTTCACACAGTTATGTGTGTGTGTGTGTGTGTGTGTACGTGCATGTGTGTGTGTGTGTGTGTGCATGTGTGTGTGTGTGTGTGTGTGTGTGTGTGTGTGTACGTGCATGTGTGTGTTTGTGTGCGTGCGTGCAGCTAGCCTACCCGGAGCCCAGGACAGGGAGTAGACCACTCCTTCGTTTCCAGGGGAGGTGTAAACAGCTGTTAGAGTGTTTGTGTCCCAGATCTTGATGGTTCCATCGAAACTGGCTGTGGCGAGCAGGTTGGGATCATCGGGCTTAAACTTGCAGTCGAAGATGGTTTCTATGTGGTCCTGAAGAAGAAGCGACACAGTGAGCTGAAGCTCCTTTTTTGTCACTCACATTTGAGGATGCCACAGAATACCAAGTCTCGCAGGAAGTCCCACTTCTTGGCTCCCATGTCATAGAGCCCCACGCCTCCGTCCATGAAGCAGCAGACGGCGTGGCCCGGAGGCAGAGAGAAGGAGCGGTTCTGCGACAGGGTCGGGGGAGGGACCGCCTCACTGGTGGAACTGGTGTACTAACTCTTACTGGGGGAGCAGGAGCTCTGAGCTGCAGAGAGAAGAGGGCTGTGACACAAAGTCACCTGTGGAAAGCGTTAGCCGGATCCAGGATTTTAACAACAGAACCTGATGCAGGCTGAAACAGATGAGCTGCAGCTGTAATCCTGTACGTGCAGTGCAAAAACAAAATCCTGCTATCTTATAAATAACATTTTTAACATCAGATCCTTTGGAATGTAGTGTTTCACCGGAGAACAGTCACTGTGAGCTCAGAACTTCTGGCCTTCATTAACACTTTCGTGATGCTGAATTTAACCTTTTAGACAGCAGATACACAGAAAAATCTACTTTTCATCATTGGAAAGTGGAAACAATCCAACACAGGCAGTTCGGTTTCTGCAGAGTTTGTAAAACTCTCTGTATTAATGTGAACGTTCACCCACATCCACTGTCAGGCCTGAGGCTCCCTCTGCTGTTCAGGATGTTGGCAGAGCTCAGGAGTGTGACGGGCGGCTGAGAGGAAAGCAGGCCTTCACCTGGCCTTTAAAAAGATCCTTACATCTTTGTTTAACTGCTGAGTAACTTTCTGCTCTTTAAATGTCTAAAGGATGTCTAACACTGCACAGCTATCAATCTGTTTAGACATTAGTGAGAAATGAATGATAAATAGTTGGATAGTGCATATTTAATCTTTGCTTCCACCTCAGATGGCTGGATGGATGGATGGATGGATGGATGGATGGATGGATGGATGGATGGATGGATGGATGTTGGGTGGATGGGTGGATGTTTGGTGGATGGGTGTTGGGTGGATGGATGGATGGATGGATGTTGGGTGGATGTTTGGTGGATGGATGGATGTTGGGTGGATGGATGGATGTTGGGTGGATGGGTGGATGGATGTTGGGTGGATGGATGTTGGGTGGATGGGTGGATGGATGTTGGGTGGATGGATGGATGTTGGGTGGATGGGTGGATGGATGTTAGGTGGATGGATGTTGGGTGGATGGGTGGATGTTGGGTGGATGGATGGTGGATTAATCATTTGAATAAATCAGCCGTAGATTTTGTACGTGTCTGTTGGGTTCTGCTGTGACCGACTGCTCCGTCTTGACTGAAACTGAAGCTGTTTCAGTGTTTCTCATCTCTCCTGCCGTTACAGCTCATTTACTAAAGACGGTACCTTTCTTGGCCAGTGGGGAGTTGAGGACATGCAAAGCGTGAAATCCCATCTTTTTCAGCTTAAAGCTGTCCAGCGGAGTCGAGCGAGACACGTTCCACACTCTCAGCACGCCGACCTGCGAGTCTGAGGGACAGAAACTGTCAGGATCTGTGTCGTGGATGAGAGAAGGAGGACCCAAACGCTGGACTCACAGGTAGGTAGGTGAAGGTTGGTATTTATTGCCGATGGAATGAACAAACAGAACAGAGGTAGGAAATGGCTGGCTGGCTGGACGACTGACTGAATGACTGAAGGACTGACTGAAAGGCCGAATGGCTGGCTGACTGAACGCAGGCGTAAACGACAACATAACATCACCAGAACATCAATGACACGACAGAGAAGTGGTAAAACTGAGGAACTTAAATACACAGACTGGATGATGACGATAATTGGACACAGGCGAATACACAGCTGAACATAATGAAACAGGAAATGGCAGGAGTGGTGAAAACAGAACATGAACTGAAAACGCTGGGTCAATGACCCAGGAATCCTGACAGAAACAAATCACTGAACACGCCTCGGAGGCTCTTTCACACTGTAAATATATTCAGTGAACCAAACTGAATGTGTTATTGTGGACTTCACAAATCAAATGTTCTCATTATCATGCAAATAAGAATCTATGGATAAAAGATGGCAGCAGGAGAGCGGCATGTCCCACACACCGGCTGCCCGAAGCACACGTCCACCCGCGCAAACAGAAGGGAACACACATCCCACGTGAACACGCGGGCTTTACCTCTGGTGATGAACATGCCGGGCGCAGACGGGACCCAGGCGAGACACTGCACGGACGCGGCAGCTGAGGGGAAGCAGAATGACGTGATGCAGGCCAAGGCCTCGCTGTCCACCAGCCGGATGCCGTTATGGAGGTTAGACACTGAAAGAGATGGCACCAGTTCATTGCTTCTGTGGGCGAATAGGCCACAGACCAGAAGAAAAGCTACTTTACCGCTCTCAGATCTGACCTAGTAAACAGTCGGTCCCACTCCAAGGCACTGACAGGGTCCTCCTCATCCGTCCCCTCTAAAGACTCCGGACGAAGCACGTGCTTTTGGCTTTTACTCCCTCAAGAAGAGAACAGGGGGGTAAAAGTATTTTCTTTGGACACACTGAATTTGCATGATTCACAGTTCAAAATAATCCTTCTTTATCTAAATTTGGTGCAGGTTCCTCACTTGGCCCTCTGTCTGACACAAACTGATTTAGCCCCTCCCACTTTTTCCTCTGATTGGATAAGCTGGTTTCAGGGCGCTGTGTGCCAGTCACGATCATATTAGGAACGAGCACCCGCCTGACTTCCTGTAAGAACGGCCTTTAATACGAATGTTTGTGCAGATCTCTGCGACATGAAAGCTGCGTGTGCTCTGCATCACGTCTCTAATCTGGATACAAAACACTGAAAACTTACAAATATAAAATCAAAATACTTTCTTAACATAGTAACACTTCACACAGTAATCTCCTGTAATTAAGTGGAATTTAATTGTATTTAATTTGAAGTATCAGAGTAATTATAATTACACACAAATGCTCAAAAGTAAAAACACTAAGAGGCTAACAAGTCAGCTTTTTACAGGAAACGAAGACATAACAATATTCTAAATAAAACCATAAAATATGTCTCCGCCCTCCAGTTTAAGTGCCCTGCACTTCCAGGTTTCTTCCAGTCACTCCTTTTGAAAGTTTTGTTTGAACAGTGAGTGTGAAAGAGCTCAGAAACGCCTTTAAAATCAAAGAGCAGCTGAATAATAGATGCTCATCGGCATAAAGAATAATAAATATAGGGTTATGATACAGCCGGCGTGCAGCGTGTTTACGCTGAAAGATGGAAAAATAAATATTTATTTATTTGCAAAATTACCATGAAATTACACTCTACTTAAAATTATGTACTTAAATGTACTTTTTGGTTTCCTGTGAAACTTTTTACCTGTAGCTTACCTGTAAGTATTTTTGTGTAAATATAATTTATTGTGATTTCAAATAAAATCCACTGACATTCCTTCTCTTTTCAGGGGAATGACACTTGTTGTAAGATCACAGACCTCCAGACGTCCACACACTCCAAGCCCGTATTGGTCGGGCTGAAACACCGACAGGCTCCCGTCTGTGTGTCCAAACACCAGTTTCCCCTTCTTGGTGGGGTACCATCTGAAGAGACAGATGTCAGACAGGAAGGAGTGGGCTTCTTTATGCACCGTGACCCCAGGATCGGGACCTCGGTAGACCCAGATGTACAGCGGACCGCGCTGGGAGACGAACGCCACTCCGTCGGCCGAGTTCCAGCACCAACTGACTGACACAGGGACGCCTGAGAAACAGGAAGAGGCTGTGAGGCTTTACAGATTCTGTGCAGAAACAACCCGGCGTGGATGATCCAGCTACCTTTAGTGTTGTCGAGTCGCGCCACCGCCTTTTTCTCTGCTACGTTCCACACGATGAGGAGGTTATCTGCTGAGGCTGAAGCAAACAGGTCAGGGTTGTCGGGGCACCAGCTGATCGCTGTTATGGTCTTCTTGTGTTCTGACATGATTGTATATATGATGAATTCATCAAATCCCAGCCTCTAACACAGTGCGCTGAACCTTAGCTTTGAATGTCCAGTATATTCTAATCAGTGCAATTTAAGCATTCACTGAACCTACAGTATCTACACCTGTGTGGTAAATGTGTGGTAAAGCCACAGATAATGAAATTTAATTATTAATACAATATACATCATGAAAAACGAAAGCTGAAATTGATTCAGTTTAGTACTTTTCTCTGTATGCTCTGTGATTTTAGAGGCCTTAAATTCTGTGATATATGCTGTAAATGATTTTCACAGAGGTCTTAAAGTAGTTAAATCACTGCTGATAGTCTGGTTGTTTATATTTTCACATGTTTTTGTGTTTGTAGGGCTGTTTGATGACGATTTGGACTCCTCTGGGAGATGACGACACACCCACATCTGTTCCATACTGCAGCCATGGATGGTGTTACGGCTCTGAGTCAGATTTGGGGCATCAGACGCACACACTGGAAAACCAGCACCTGGACTTCATGCAGGAGAGACGGCCTCAGCACAAGTGCCATAGATCATTAGAGGAGAGGGATTAAGGGACTCTGACCCGAAGGATGGAGAGCCGGTCCAGACCACCTGTACAGGGGTAACTGGGATCTAACAACTGCAAACAGAGAAATGGTTAGGGCCGCAGCGATCCACTGTGTAACTCAAAAAACTTTCAGGCAGTGTTTTAAAACTCAACCATGATTCAAAAAAAGAAACAGCATGTGGCATAAACGCTAATCACACTTGGCAATCTTTCTTCAATCTTTAAAAAACTTATTAGATCAGATATTGACAGTGGCTGCTAGAATTACACTAAAGAAAAGAGCAACAGTGAATAATTCATATGCTTTACACAAATGCTTAAACTATAGTAAACAAAAAAAAGGAATAAAAGTTCTTAGATAACTACAGGGCAATCCATATCCACAGTGCCTGGGATCAGCAGCCCATGTGATACCAAATATGCAAAATGGTAGCTTTTAAAACTGGTTGCATTATTATTATTATATTGCTACAAGATTTGAGAACTAAAATCTTTGGCAAATTGATAAGAAAATATGGATGTGGTACACATGCAAACTGACATGAAAAATTTAAATGTGCACTTTGTTTCTCTTACTGGCATAAACACACCTCACACCTGCTGTTTGTGATGCTCCGTTGCACTTTGCATTCTTTCACTTCTGTGTTTTGGTACTTTTTTGAGACCTAGTTGTTACTCAATGCTTCCGCTTGCTGCTTGCCCTGATCACACTGCCTTATTATGCATAACAACTGTGCAACAGACTTCCTGCCCTATTTTCGCCTTGCTGAACAACTCTAAACAATGTAAAAGTACAACTCTAACATAGCTTAATGACAACTGAAATTGAAGAGTTCTGCATTCACCAGAATCTGAAGGTATGTATAATTTAGATAAGATTAAAGTTGTTCCTTGTTGTGTTCACACATGATATTTATAATGAGTTTTGTAAATCAAACTAATCTCTTCTTTATTTCAGTGCCATGGATTGTGTCACCAAACATCACATTGTACCCAGTCTCAGATGGGGAATTTGGAATCTCACCAGTAAGGCTCATCTGCTAAATGGTTTCTTTCCAGACAAACTGGCTTTGGAGTGCTTTCAGGACAAATCACCAATGAGTCAAAACAAGAAGCCAAGCAGAACGAAGCTACAAAGTGAAGGGACAGAGCAGAAAACCTTTAGCCTGAGCAACAAACTCTCAGTGTGGGGAAAAGGATCAACTTTTACCTGCAAAGCTAATCACAATTATACTGAATATAAGAAGACAATAAGCATTTGTCAGAGTAAGTATGTACAGCTACTGTCTCAAAGCCCATATTCAACATGAACATTTGCAGGTATATCTAAAGCAAATTAAGAACAGTCTTAAGATAAAGTTTATTAATTAGCATGTTTTTCTTTAATTCCACAGAAATTCACCTTCCATTCATGTAAAGATTCCCAAGTTTAAGACTTAAGCGTCAGACTCTAATGTGCAAGGAACATGTTGGGTCCACACTAATTTTGATGCCATGATCTCCTGGCTGAGAGATTGGCACCACAAATGAAAAAAATGTGCAGAGAGTAAAACACAACTCTTATTATCAGTAAACTTTTTTCTTGAGTCAGAGGAAGCAAGTAAAGCATTTAACATGCAGAGGAGAGCAAATGTGTGTCAGATCTGCTGAGAAGACTATAAATATTGCAGGTAAGATGATATTAGCATTACAGGAAATTCAGGCATCTTATGACCAAAGAGGACCTTAAATAATATTTTTACTTTTTTTTTTTTAAATTGTCCTCCAGGTTAAACTCCATAGAAATCAGGATCTTGCCCAGATCTGCTGAAGGGAACAACTGTCCTCATGTGACCTCTACATCACCTTACAAGTCAATGGTGATTAAAATTAAAAAAAAAGAAAAAAAGATTTTCCTGAAGGCTGAAGGCCCTGGCCTTCTTTTAATCAGTAATCAATTCACAGTCCCTCAGACGTACTGGAAGAAAGACAAAAAATTTACCTGCAAAGTCAATAAGTTTATAGTCAAACTCTGCCAGTAACAAGCTACTCTTGCTTCCCTTTTAGGCAGCTGATTTAACTTTGTTGATTTATACTTTAATGGTTTCTGTTAAATAGATTAATTGATGCCCTGATTTGTCTCACTTTAGTGGACCCATCAGTGGAGCTTCTTCTGGTCCAAAGTAAGGAGTCAAGATCACAGACACTCTTATGCTGTGGATGGGTCTTCAACGCTCATATTAGATGGTTTAACGAGTCTCAGCAAAGATCTCCAACAACCACTGATATCAGCATGAGAGTAGATGGACATGCTAGAGTGACCAGCCAACTTATAATTGATCACTCTGAGTGGAAAACAGGAAAGATCTTCACTTGTACAGTATCTGACAGGTCTCTGAATAAAAATATCACAAGAAATGTCAATCTCTGTTCAGGTAAAGTGAAAATACTATTATTGTGATACACATTAAGATTTTTTTTGTTTTTGTTTTGTTTTGTTTTCGAGTACCTCCATCATCCTCACAGCTAGTTGGGGTTTATGTTCAGGGACCATCACCACTGTAGCAGCCTGAGAACAAAGGACCCGTGACTGTTATCTGTCTTCTGGTTGCCCCTAGTCTAAACGATTTCTCCATCACCTGGAAATTAGCTTGCAACAAAATTCCTGACTGTTATGTCCTTACTAATCCTGCAGTGAGTCACAACAATAGGACAGAGACTCAACAGAGCTTCTTTAATGTGTCAGCAGAAAATTGGGATGCAGATAAACAAGGGTTTTGTGAAGGAAAACATCCATGTTCCAATCAGGGCAATGAAGACCATATAAGCAAAAACAGAGGTAATGTTAGAAATGTAACAAATTGCTTACAGATCTTTCTAAACTTCATGTTCCTCTGGTTGTGACTATATTTTTATGGTTCTCTCTCTTTAGTGTTTTTCAAGACCTTCATGTGCCAACAGTGAAGACAATGCAACCACTGCCTCTGAACTTTCAGTGTCTGACATCCTAACGCTTGTTTGCCTAGTGTCTGGATATTTCCTTGCTAACATCAAAGTGTTCTGGGAAGAAGATGGCCAGACTCTCCCATCCATGCATTACGTTAACAGTCCTCCATGGAAATACTCAGGGAGCAGCTCTTACTCTGTGAGCAGCAGACTAAACATATCCAAAACTGAAGACAAAAGGTCTACGTATTCTTGTGTTGTCAAACATGAGTCATCTGAAGCACCTGTTGAAGCCACTATAACTGATGTGTTTGGTGAGCTGCTGTTTAGCATTTAACATTAATCTTTTATTTCCATTATATTAATTTGAACAAAACTGACTAAAAATGATTAACTGATTACTAAAACTGTAATGCACATCTTTCCAGCCTCAGTGATCTACAGCCAACCATCTGCCTACTTGCTTATGGGCTCTAATTAACTTGTGTGCCTGGTTTTTGGCTTCAGCCCTGTATCCATTAACATCACTGGGTTTCCAAATGGAGACAAAGAACTGCTGAACTACAAAACTAGTGACCCCAAAGATGCCCAGATGGAAAGTTCAGTGTCCAGAGCCACCTTGACCTGTCCCAAGTAAAAGAAGTGTGATTTATTTGATGATATTGAGCATGCTGATGTGAGCTGAGGAAAGCTAGAATGCGGTTTTCACCCTCATTGGTTTTTTCATCATCACCACCTTATTTGGTATCATAGTTACATTGATTAAGGTAAGCGCATGTCATTTAATTGTGTAAAAGTAAGATTCCAGTCTAATTTTTAAATTATACTGTGCATTTTTACTATAATAATAATAATAATAATAATAATGATAATGATACTAATAATAATAATAAACACCATGTTTATCCTTCAGAAAATTGCTTCATGCACCAAGATATTTTAAGTCTCAGATTTTCCACAAGAGTGAGACAAAGCTCCATGTGCAGAAGCAGCAATATAGTTTCCACCTCTATGTAAAAAAACTACTCACTGGTTGTAACTATATTTGTAATTTCAAGATGCCGATAAATGTGTTGGTATGCCAGTGGTGTTATGAAGAGGTGCATTGATTTAAAAGCACAAAGACTGTTGTTGTAACTCTTCTTCATTGCAAACATATGTAGTGTCCTTGTAAATCTGTAAACTCCCTGTCTTTATATAAATTGCATTTGTGTACTTTGTGGGTTTAGAGGAATTCACAACTGGCAGGGAGAGCACTAAACACACTAAAGCTTACTATTGGCAACCTCTGAAGTGATCTGTTGCGCATTCAAACTATCCCATATTTTCACATTAAGAAAAACACATTTATTAACATTGGAATACCAGTATTTAATACACTACCAGGACACATCTTCTCATTTAATGTTTTTTCTTTATTTTCATGACTATTCACATTGTAGATTCTCACTGAAGGCATCAGAACTATGAATGAACACATATGAATGACCTGACATCATGGCTCGTCCTTTCCATAGCATTTGTGTTGAACCTCATCGATTGCTTTTTTGCTTCCCCCTGAGTTCTTGTGCTGCTCACTATTTCACCATGTACCAGGACACACTGATTGATGGTGAGTTAATGATACTTAACATTTTATCTGTCTCACTCGTTTCTCTGTTATCATCTCATCAAATGTTACAGGTCAGAGTATGGAGTCCATTCCTTCCAGTCGTGTAGAGAAAAGGCCTGGGGAGACTCTCAGTTTCTCCTGTAGAGGATCAGCCTTCAGTTTTTATTGCTGTGTTATCTGGTCTTATCTGATCTGGGACAGAGAACCTGCAGGAAAACCCCTGGAATTGATCGGGAGCGGCTTTTTCAACTTCCAGCAGAAACAGTTATGCAAGCAGTTTGAGAGGACGTGTAGAAATCAGCAGAGATGATAGCAACAGCATGGTGTATTTGATCTGATTTGATTCCAATTTGAGGCCAGATGATTCTACTATTTATTACTGTGCCAAAGAGAAACACAGTGGTTAAAGCAGCTGAAGAGGCTTTACAAAAACATCCTGCCATCTATTTTTAGAAGAACCCAAAGGAAGCAGTTGTTCATCAAAAACAGGAACACCGGCTGATGAGACAGTTGTAAGAAATTTCTTTAATAAAAAAGATGATAATGATAATAAGAAACATTATTTAGAAAAAAAGCAAATTTTGAAAATAATGGACATGGATAAAAAAAACGATTCCCACCTATCAGATGTTTATTAAAACTTTTTAAATAAAAATATTTTTAATAAGACCAGAAGCTCCCATGCTATCACCTTGACTACCAACCTGTTGTCTGTAGCTCTGCGGCTGCTGGATCCTGTGACTCTCACTGAAGTCAAGACACTGACAGCATGATCACAGCACATTGTTACTGTTATTACAGTGATATTCAATGTTTTTTCAAAAACATTTAAATATGAACAGTTGGCACAGCTTGCCTCTTTAAATGTGCACTTACTGAATACTGAAAACAACATTTACAGAAAAAAAGGGAACTTTTGTGGCACAGGTCTAACTGTATATCTCTGTGAATATAGAATAAGATTTGAAATGTCAGTTTTATCTTTTATTTCCTGTTTATGTTTATTTTCTGTTTTTCTGTTTATGTTTTGAATACAAGAAATCAATTAAAGAATGTCTGAACTGATTTGACAAAACCACTTTTTTACAATTCTTTAGATCTCTTATAATCTGTCAGCATCCATCTATATGCAAAGCAAACTTCCTGACAGTCTACTATAAAGACTTGAAATCATGCCGCCAGTTAAAACAGAAGAAGAGAAGTTCCCATCAGATTATCTTGAGTACCAAAATGTTCTCTGTGGCTCTGCTGCTCCTGCTGGCTGCTGGATCCTGTGAGTCTCACTGAAAAAAAACACTGACAGAATGATCACAGCATACTGACTGTTACTGTTAAATAAAACATGTTTTCTCCACAGGTGTGAAGTGTCAACAGCTGACACAGCCAGAGTTTGTGACTGTGCAGCCAGGTCAGCGTCTGACCATCACCTGTCAGGTCTCTTATTCTCTGAGCTACTATCGGACAGCTTGGATCAGACAGCCTGCAGAAAAAGGACTGGAGTTTATTGGAAGTGCACATTATGGATACAGCACAGGGTACAAAGATTCACTAAAGAACAAGTTCACCATCAACTTAGACACTTCAAGCAAGACAATGACTCTAAATGGACAGAATATGCAGCCTGAAGACACTGCTGTGTATTACTGTGCCAGAGTCTCACAGTAATACAAAACATCAGTGGAGCTGAACAAAAACCTCTCACAGCTTCAACATGTGTAACATCCTCCACCACTAGAGGAGCCCGAACACTGTTATCTGCTGCATGTCGCTGTTTAGCGCTGGAGATTGCCATGATAATATATATTCTTTTAAAGTTATAGTTATGAATAAAGTGTTACATTTTATATTTACAATTCAACCTTAGTAACTTGCTCAATTTGACATTTTTTCCTGTAATTAAGTGACAACAATATATTTTGATACTCATTTATATGAGAAGTTCTTCCAGCTAAACCTTTGTGTAAAACCACCTGTAATGAATGTTAGAATTGGTTGTGTTTCATTATTTGCAAAAAATAAAAAATAAAAAAAATAAATACAAATCTGTAATGATTACTAAGCAGGCAGGACTCATGCTAAAGTTCAGTGAATTTATTTAAAGTGAATTAAAATACAAACAAAAACTTGGCACTAATGAAGGTCCAAGTAGGACAGGGCTGACTTTTCCACAGATCCACACTGATACACAGATTCTCTCATAAAAATACCAAATAGCTCACCTCTCTTTAGCAGAAATTATATTTGTCACTTCCCATATATTTGTCCTCCCAATGATATCCTGATATTAATCTTCAGGCTTTGCAGTTTGCATGTTTTCTCTGTTTCAATCATCAGAAAAGATGCACAAGTTAATGACCCTGTGCTTCTGGCTGCCTGGAAATTAGGTTAGGCCCTCTGGCTTTTTAAAAGAAATCTTAAGGGCACTTCACATACAATGTGACGACAGCACTGCTGTGCCCAGAAACCCATTATGTCCAGTGGCTTGCTCCGCACCATTCTACTTGTTCTAGTAAAAAAAAGGAATGACAGGGACTGGGTGAAGATCATAGCAGAAAAAAAAAAATGTACTAACAGGGCAGCCAGTGCAACAAACATTTCAGGTCATTTACTAGCAGTCTGGGTAGCTCTGCTTCCTATATGAAGCTCTTATAATATATCATTCTATTCATCTGTTAGTTGTGTGGTGGCAGATTTCTTTTCTCATGTATTAATCACATATTTAATCATATCACATTAGTTATAGTAATATCACTTTCTCACTCTAGTATAGTAAGAACACTCCTGTCACCAGTTTGTATGCATGTGGAATGTGATCACAAGTGAGGCCCAAGTTTTATTGCACCTTCACAGCAGAGTCATTTTCCTCTTGAGGGCTCTGGACATCCTGTTGCAGATGAGGTGATGGTTGGTCGGAGCTTTTCTTAGAATGAACAGTTAAGAATCTGCTAATAATTGATCTGCTGTGGAATGTTCTTTGTTTAAGAGCGTCTGTGTCTGCCTATATAAGATGTAAGGGCTGTGGCCACAATTCAGAGATGGTCCCGGTGTTTCACTGCGATGCTCTCTCCACATTGCAATGTGTTGATTAAACTCACTTCAAATCAAGCTCACTGGGTGTGTTGCAGGTTATTGTTAAAATTTCCATAACAGTTGCTAAAAATATTTCCTAAATTCTTGATATACTGCTGAGTTTACTTTGTGTTGCTGAGTAGGAGGAGTCTATGTAAAACTGATACCTTCAGTAGATTTATATATCTTGGTACTCAATCTACCAGAGACACTGCAGACTGGACAAAGACATCTGACCTTAACAATGATCAGAAAAGTTTAAATTGCTCTTTTACTCATTCATTTATTTTTTTCTTGACTGGTAAGGACGTTTTTACATTTTTTGTACAAATTAATTGTTATGAAGTAAAGTCTTTGGAATAATAAGCCATTAACATTTCTGTACTGAGGGTCAAACACTGACAGAGTCTGAACCAGTGGTTAAAAGGCCTGGACACTCCCACAGACTGACCTGTACATACTCAGGGTTCAGTGGTGATTATAGTAATGCCTGGATCAGACAGGCTGCTGGAAAAGGACTGGAATGGATTGCTTGGATCAGCAGTGGCAGTAGCACCTCGTACTCTCAGTCATTCAGAGGCCGCTTTACCATCTCCAGAGACAACAGCAGAAAGCAGGTGTATCTGCAGATGAACAGCTTGACGACTGAGGATTCTGCTGTTTATTATTGTGCTCGATACTCACAGTGACACAAGAGGAAGAAACGCTGTACAAAAACTCAGCCAAGTCAGAATTTGCTTTCTTCCATTCAAAGCATGTCCAGCACATTAAAAGCAACAACAATAACAAAGATCAAACAGCTTCATCAAGAACTTTGAAGACTAACAATTCTGTCTTCCCATTTTTAAGTGTAAATTTTTAAATTCATTTTGTATGATTGTGTTAAAAGTTTTAAAGAAGTTTAAAGAAAAACTGTTAGTCTTTTAAAAGTTTCTTTTTTCTATTTTATACATCGGTCGGTATGCAAAATAAACTTCCTTCCAGATTAACATAAAGACTTTATTTAATACACTTGGTTGCAACAGAAGGAGAGAAGCTCCCTGCAGAAAACTGTAGCTCTGCTGCTGCTGCTGGATGCTGTGAGTCTCATTGAGCACAAACACTGACAGCATGGACACTACACACTTGTATTAGAACTGTGTTCAGCATGACCTGAACAAAAACACACATAAAATGTGCTTGAACAGTTATACCATGAAACCACCAGAGGGGGAGCTCTAAGACCATGAATGAATTGTAGATTGTTTTTATGACGTCATATTATGTGACTTTTAGGCTATGTCCACACGTACCCGGGTATTTTTGAAAACGCAGATTTTTCTATGCGTTTGCACCTTTCGTCCACACGTAAACGCCGTTTTCGGTCACTGAAAACGGAGATTTCTAAAAACTCCGGCTAGGGTGGATATTTTCTAAAACTCCGTTTTTGCATTTACGTGTGGACGAGAAAAACGGAGAAAACGCAGCGTCAAAGGTGTGCGCCTTTTTTGACGTCACAGTGTGCGCCACGTTGTTGTTTCGGTGAAATGAATTTCTACAATACTGTTACTGTTAATTGTACTCTCTGCAGTGTTTAAATGCTTACATATACACACACAGTTACTGTCCCTCCACACATACCACTCGGTTCTGCTTCTATGCCCCATCTTTGTTTACTATTTCCCACCGAGGCTTCTAGACTTCTGATTGGCCAACATTTCTACATGGTTAGGAATATAGCGCCACCTGCTGCTTTGGCATGTTCCTAGCAGCGTTTTCCTTCATTTCTGCCTTTACGTGTGGACGGGATTATTTTTTAAAACGAAAACGGAAAATCTCCGTTTTCAAAAATACCCGTGTACGTGTGGACATAGTGTCTTTTGTGTTCATGATATCGTCAGTTTAAATTATGCCCCATGAATTAAAACGTTATAGTATGAAACCACCAAAAAGAGGAGGAGACAATGCAAAACTACAAATGTCACTTCATATATACGGCAGCACAAAACACAAAGACTCAACATACACTCTGCAGAATGAACAACAACAACAACAACTGTTACAATGATCAGACCTTTTTATTTAATATTTTTTCTTTTTCTGTTTTATTTCTTGGCTGGTAAGGACAAACTAATTAATTGGAAAAATAAAACTATGTGAGGAAAATGTGATTACGCTAATGAACTCTTAACACTTTTAGGTACTGAAGGTCAAACACTGATTGAGTCTGAATCAGTGGTCAAAAGGCCTGGAGACTCCCACAGACTGACCTGTACATACTCAGGGCTTGGTGGTGATATTGTTGCAGCTTGGGTCAGACAGGCTGCTGGAAAAGGTCTAGAATGGATCGCTTTGATCTACAGTAGTAGTAGCACCTACTACTCTCAGTCATTCAGCGGCAGATTTACCATCTCCAGAGACAACAGCAGAAAGCAGGTGTATCTGCAGATGAGCAGTTTAACAACTGAGGATTCTGCTGTTTATTATTGTGTAAAATAATGTCCACTTCTGTGTTGCAGTATTTACATAATAAATATATATGTTTAAAAACTTTATTTGAAGTAAAATTGATATAAAATTTAGGGAAAGCACAAAAAAGTGAATTTCTATTCTTTTCTTTTTTGTGCATAAACAAAAAGTGTAAAGAAAAAGACACCGGAAGCCCCACGCCCCCGGCATTGGGGGCAAAAAGGAGGAGATCACGTTTAATCGGTTATAACGCCGGTTGAGAAATATAAATCCAGACATGTGTGGTATCCAGAGAAACCTCAGAATCTTAGCTAAAATGTCATATAAACCATTTCTACAACCACCAAACACACCGAAAACAAGCCGCGATTAAACGAGCAGTTACGTAAATGCGCAGAAGTCCGCTAAACACACAAGCCGAACCTGAAATTCTTCAGACTTGATGTAACCGGTTAAAAATAGGCTGGTTAGCTTCCAGGGCTATCACTGACTCCACACACCAAGTTTCACCACGATCAGACCAAAATTCACTGAATTAGCCGCAAAAGAAGACCACAAAAACACACAGCGGCGCAAATGCGCTAAGACAGAAATTGGCTTACCATCCCGATTTCCTCCGTTATTTTCGCCGGTAGCCAGTAGCCATGTGATAGCCGGTAATTACCATGCCAACCTAGCCGCATCAGAGCCGTTTTCGTCAACAACCTCCATTTTAGACCCACCTACAGACACGTGACTGGACAGAGCCACATGCAATAAATTTGGACACACGTGGGTTTTGGCATTACAACGTCTGATTGGTTGAAGTGACGTGAACGTGGCATCGTTACTTTGAATCTATTGGCTAAAACGATTAAAAAGAGGTGTCAATCATGCAAATTGACCAAAAGACCCCAAAGTTACAGCCCCTCAAAATTTAAAGGGCCAGAGGCCAATGAAGCGCTCCATGCGCACGGCAGAAAAGGGCCACTAGCATGTAAATGTGTGGTTAATTCTTCAAAAATATATTTTTAAAAAAAGCATTTTTAGGCCTGTTAATAAAATTTATTAATTTCTGCTTTTCAATACCTAAAAAAATAAACTGGCATGGTGTCCAATTGTGTGCCAAAATTGGACATTTTTGTACAACGTCTGGATATTCATGTATTGACAGGGCTGTAGTTTTTCACTGTTTTACTTTAGAAACACAAATCTTTGCACAGATTATGCTTATATGTTGGTTACTGGATTTCTGGAACCAAATATGATCTGAGCCATATTTTTAAAAGGGTTATATGCTAAAAATTACAAAGAAAAATTAGGCGAGAATAAAATCTACTTACTTTTTCTGTGTTCCAGTCTCAGTAACTTTGACACAGTAATATCTGCTTTAATATTTACACCTCTGATTAAATGTCCCAAGTGTTAGCTTCATTTTGATACCAAGATTGTAAGGACAGAGTTTGTAATTGCAGAGAAATAATCAATTTAATTTAGGCATTGCATTTTTGAGCAGGAAGCTCAGAAACCCCCTTGGGGTTTAAGAGGTTATTAAACAAGTGACTAGAGCTTTTTTTGTTATACTGTTTTCTTATGCACTTGAAACAAGTGTTAAAAACTACTAAATGTCAATTTGACTTCTTGTTTTTCAATGTTTTTTTGTTTTTTTAGATTTATGTGTAAAATGTTTCAAGGGGAGTGTTTTTTTGTTCTTCTAATCCATTGCAGGTTTATAGAAACCTGGCCTGTATTATTACACTGAGACAATGAAACACTCTTGATATATAAAACATTTTCTAGAAACATTTTTTAGAAAGATAAACTGAAGCTAAAGGACAAAAAACATTGCATTAGATAAAATGTATTTCATATGAGGAAACTGCAGATTTATTTACATTTTTAACTTATTTTATATAAAACAAGCTGTTAAAATAGATCCACTTCTTAGAAAACATCTCATTCGATTACTTACACATTCAGCAATACCATTTTTAACAATAATTCATTTGAAGTTGTGTGTGTGGCTTTCTGATAAATAGGTCCCTCCCCTGGCAATGTGACAGTGACACAGTTTGTTGCTGAGAAAAGCCATCTGGTGTGCACTTACGCCTGTGGTGTGCTGTCAAATACTGTACATTTGTGTGTTCAATAGAAATAAAAGAATAATAAAGGAAATCATTGAAAAAATGATGAAGTACATAAAGAGTACAGTGGACAGCACTACAAGCAGTATAAGACATAATGGTATGATTGTCTTGAAAAAATGGTCAGTTTTAATATTTGAAAATTAAAATTTGCTTTAAAATTACAAACAATATACCAAACACTGACAGAAAACTGGCAAACTGTACATGTTCATTTTTTTTTAGTTTTTTACTTGTCAAACAGCAGTATTTTTTCCAGGGAGGAGGAGTCAATGCAAAACTCCTATATTAACTAACTTTATAAGTGTTCAAGCCTAAATCAGGGACCCAATCTCATATAGACACAGCAGACTGGGCAAAGACAACTGACTTTAACAATGACCAAACCTGTTCATTTAGTTATTTTCCTGATTCTGTTTTGTTTCTTGGCTGGTAAGGACATGCATTTTGCTGAACAAATTAAATGATATGAAGAAATGCGAAAACTAATGAGCTATTAACATTTGTGTAGGTACTGGGGGTCAAACGCTGACGGAGTCTGAACCAGTGGTTAAAAGGCCTGGAGATTCCCACAGACTGACCTGCACATACTCAGGGTTCAGCAGTGATATTGATGCTGCTTGGATCAGACAGGCTGCTGGAAAAGGACTGGAGTGGATTGCTTATATTGAGGATGATAGTAGATATATCTACTACTCTCAGTCAGTCAGAGGCAGATTTACCATTTCCAGAGACAACAGCAGAAAGCAGGTGTATCTGCAGATGAACAGTTTGACGTCTGAGGATTCAGCGGTTTATTATTGTGCCAGAGACCCACAGTGACACAAGAGGAAGAAACTCTGTACAAAAACTCAGCACATCAAACCTATTCCTGTTTTTTTTTTTATCATCCATAATCATACATCATCAACACTTTTAAAGAAGCAATGAAAAAGCTTTATCAAGAACTGTCAACAATAAGCATTCTTTTGGCATCTTTCTGTGTGTTAATGTTAACATCCCCTGTGTAAATATGTTAAAACCTTTTTTTCTTCTCCTTCTTTTTTAAGAAATGCCCTGGGGGGGGGGTCAGTGTCCATCTGAATGCAAAGTAAACTTCCTCACAGACTGATATAAAGACTTGATATACTGCAGTTGGTTGCAACAGTGGCAACATGTTCTCTGTAGCTCTGCTGCTGCTGCCGCTGCATGTCGTGAGTCTCTGTGATGGTGTAGCCAATAAAGCTTCAGACCTTCACCTGTCAGATCTCTTATTGTGACCACCTAGTGGGCAGCTTGGGCAGTCTGCAGCAAAAGGACTGGAGTGGATTGGGCTTGATACACTGGGGCACTCAATTTAAACATTAACTGTTGAACACATTCGGTATTAAATGAGAAACTTTAATCAACAGAGTGACACAGAAGTGACAGAATATGGAGCCTGAAGTCACTGCTGTGTAACAACCATCATTAAACCTGAGCAAAAACCTGTCAACTGCCTGAATAGTTGTAACATGAACCCAC
Source organism: Oreochromis niloticus (assembly GCF_001858045.2). Classification (NCBI taxonomy): domain Eukaryota; kingdom Metazoa; phylum Chordata; class Actinopteri; order Cichliformes; family Cichlidae; genus Oreochromis; species Oreochromis niloticus. The sequence continues at coordinate 322,099 of NW_020328055.1, read as the reverse complement.
AAGAGGAGGAGCTCTCAGACCACTGATGAATTTGAGAATAATGAAAAATGAAAGTCCTTCACAGACTTAGTGTGCGAAAAGTCTATGAAATGCAGATCTTAAATAAAATATTATATTATGAAACTAATTTCAATTTAACATTAAAGTTTAGTATCATTCTTAATAAACTGGTTTTAAATGGATCTTTGATTATAAAAACATTTGGGTTAACGTGACATTATATCAGTTAGTGGATGTTCATTTATTATAGTTTACTTTTTATATTGCACTGTATTGCTTTCAGCTATTTTTCCCCTTTAAATTTACAGAAATTACATTTAAGTCATCAAAACTCAAAGATACAATAACACAGCTTCATTGGCAAATGTTTTTTTTGTGATGCTATAATGTTCTGCTGTTTTACATTACATATTTTGGTGGCATGTGTTCATGTAAAGTGAATATTTTCATCTGCCTTGCATGTAAAGAATTTTTAAGAAATAATTATAAAAAACATTCAAATTTAGGTTTTAAATAACAATTTTCTTTTAATAATGCCAACACTATTTTTTTTTACTGTTAGTACTACAGTAAGACCTTAAGGTGATACATAAAAAAAGAGAGACAGTGACTTTTGGAATTAATATTAGATTCTACAGTTAATGATACTTAGTGACATAAAAATCAATACAAAATATATGGTATAATTTTTCTGTTACTTCCACCTAGTGGTGTGGTTATGCAAATCTTCAGGCTATGCAGTTTGTATCTTCTCCCTCTGCTTGTAAAGATTTTTGTTTCCTGTTTAAATAAATGTATGAAAGTTGGTCATCTCATGAAGGGAGGAGAAAAATATCTCACATTGTTTGTGCATTTCTAAGGTTAGTCTGAATTATTTAACATACAATGTGTTATGTAGAAATTGCAATGACAGAGTTTGTGTTTGTCTGTGAGGTGGAGGAGCTGATGCAAACAACGACCTATATGAAACTATGATGGTTTAATATGTGATAAAGAATAGAAGGCAGGCAATACATGATTAACTCACACAGTAGTTTTCAGGCCCAGCTGAGGAATTGCATCCTCAATAAAACTAATTATAATATCAATCACAAAAGCACAAAGCCCCAGTGTTGACAAGGCAGAGTCATGGCAAGTTAATCTCAATAATTTATTTAACAAATTAGATCAAAAATAAGACCTGAGTTGCAACAAAAAGAAAAGTTAATTTACAGGGCAAGAACAATACCAATATAAGTCACAGCCATTCAGTCTGAGGCACACTTATGTCTGTGGTGTGCTGTCAAATACTGTACGTTTGTGTGTTCAGTACAAATGAAGAATAACATTGAGCAAAAAAAAAAACAAAACAAAAAAACAATGAGTGGATGCAAAACTTGATGAAGTACAGGTGGAGCACAGTGGCCAGCACTAGTATCAGTATCAGAGATGGGCAGTAACGCGTTACTGTAATCTGATTACTTTTTTCAAGTAACGAGTAATGTAAGGGATTACTATTGCAAAAACGGTAATTAGATTACCGTTACTTTCATGTAGGAACGCTGCGTTACTGCGTTACTAAAACCGTGATTTTTTTCCGAGAACGTCTCATGACAGTGACGTAAGCGAGTGCGACGTTCGTGACAACAGCTGTCTGCAGATCATAATATATCGAGTGCGGGACAGAGTGTAGCATGCAGCGTTTAAAGCGTGGAAGTACTGACCTTATTTTGAGTTTGATTCCATAAAAAGTGACAAAAACATTAGTGTCCGTTGTGCGTGGGAAGAAAACTTCTTTTTACAGCGAAAAAACCCCTAAACTTCCAAGCAAGCACCGAGTGTACTACGACTGTAATGTGAAATTCACAGAGAAACTCGCGGATTCTTCCACTGACCGCTGCGGCACACCTGCACCAGGGTAAACCTCCGCCTACCCAAGTCCTGCTTTACAGGTGAAAATAGAGCAACAGGACCGCTAGTCTTTGATTTTATTTATTTTCTGCTGTGTTTTACTTGCATCTATTTGAAAGAGTGAGTGTAAACACAAAAAAATATTTTATTTTATGTGCTGGAATGTGCAGAAAATAGGTTTAAATGTTAAACAAATTTCTTCCAGTCAGAGAATGTTGCATATAATTTAATTTTTGCTTGATGCATAAAGTTAAAAGATTAAAACTAATAAAACAAGTTTTAAAAAGAGACGTTTCCATTTGATTACATTTTGTATGATGAATTATGTAGAAAAAGTAGAATTGGGCTGAAAGATCTATCGCTTTATCACCTATTCAGGTTGTAAATCGTGTTTTTATAAAGTAACTAAGTAACTAAGTAATTAATTACTTTTGAAAATAAGTAATCAGTAAAGTAACGGGATTACTTTTTGGGGGAAGTAATCAGTAATTAGTAACTGATTACTTTTTTCAAGTAACTTGACCAACACTGATCAGTATACGATACAATGTTATGAAACGACTGTCTTAATACACTGTCATTTTTAATAAGTAAATATTCTGGTTTTTTTTTATTACAAACAGAATATAATAAAATCATAGAAAACTGGAAAATTGTACATAATAATTTTCAGTATTTTCTACTGAGGAGGAGGAGTCAATGCAAAACTCCTATATTCAATAACCTTATAAGTGTTCAAGAATACAAGTCAGGGAGCCAACCTCACATACCCACTGAAGATTGCACAAAAACAACTGACTCTTACAATGACCGGACCTGTTCATTTAGTTGTTTTGCAGATTGTGTTTTTTGTCTTGGCTGGTAAGGACTTTTTTTAAACAACTGATATAACTGACATAAAAAAAACTGATTAAACTAATGAATGGTTAACATTTCTGTAGGTACTGATGGTCAAACACTGACAGAGTCTGAATCAGTGGTTAAAAGGCCTGGAGACTCCCACAGACTGACCTGTACATACTCAGGGTTCAGCAGTGATATTTATGCTCACTGGATCAGACAGGCTGCTGGAAAAAGACCGGAATGGATTGCTTATATCAACCCTAGCAGTAGCAGCATCTACTACTCTCAGTCAGTCAGAGGCCGGTTTATGATCTCCAGAGACAACAACAGAAAGCAGGTGTATCTAGAGATGAACAGCCTGAAGACTGAAGATTCTGCTGTTTATTATTGTGCTCGAAGGCCACAGTGACTGAAGTCATTTTAAAAGCTGTACAAAAACCTACTGTACTCATTTTTGAACTCATTCTAAATATAGAAATATATGAATATTCAGGCACAACATTTATATTTCACAAGTCTTTTATATTCTTCATATTCAATGTATAGATATACAATCTATCTATCTATCTATCTATCAGATAGATAGATAGATCTATCTGATAGATAGATCGATCGATCCTCAAGGTTGGCAACACAACATCTGACTTTAGTACTTCACCTGTGGGTTTAATTTAACTTTAACTTTAAATTTGACTATTTAACAGTTATCACTTATACATTATAAGTATAACACTACATGAATTGTCAGTTGCATTAATTTTAAAATATTTTTTCCATGACAATGTGATTTTTTTTATATTTTATTTGTTGTTTGACCAGAGACTGCAGATGGAAATTAGCTAGGAGCATCACTTATCTCAGGAGATGTTTTTGTTCATGGTCCCTGGAAAACAAATAAATATCAGTTACAGTTTTTCACCTGCAAATCTCTGCTATAGATGTACGAAAAGACAGGTGCAGGTCCATCCCTGCTGATAGTGCATGGAACAACTTTGAGCAGAAAAAGTTAGGAAAATGTAGTTTAATATTCACTTTCATTGTGGGCGGGCTGTGAAAGTGTGAATACAATTAAACAAATATTAGGCAAAGTTATCATGAAATTTTTTTTTAAAATAGAACAGTCACCCTTCTGTTGGCTCCAGATAATGCCTCGTGTGGTTTATTCTATGCAAACTCAGTGAGCTTCCTCGCTACTCGCACCGCTGCCTACAATGAAGGGCTCGTCTCCGGTAATATGGACCTATACAAGGCTGCGTCCTACAACGTGTGCAGCGCGGTCAGAAAGGCAAAGCGGAGCTACGGGGAAAAATTAGAGTCACAGCTACGACAGTGCGACTCTAGGAGCCTGTGGAAAGGACTGCGGACTATAACGGACTATAAACGACCAGCTTCTTCAATGATGAATGCCGATGCTTCACTGGCTGATGAGCTGAACACGTTTTATGCTCGCTTCGACGCCGCAGCAATTAAAACAACAAACGGCTGCGTGCGCTCGGAGTGCACCAGTGAAGACAATGCATTCATCATCACAGAGCATGCCGTGAGGAACACCTTCAGGAGGGTGAACACCAGGAAGGCAGCAGGACCAGATGCAATCCCTGGCCAGGTCCTGAGAGCCTGTGCTGACCAGCTAGCACAGGTGTTCACGGAGATCTTCAACCTTTCCTTGGCCCAAGCAGTGGTTCCCACGTGCTTCAAACAGTCCATTATTGTTCCTGTTCCAAAGAAACAACAGCCCGCTTGCCACAATGACTACCGTCCAGTAGCACTGACTTCAATTGTGATGAAGTGTTTTGAAAGACTGATGAGAGATCACATCACTTCTTCACTTCCTGCCACCATCGACTCACTTCAGTTTGCTTACCGGACTAATCATTCCACAGACGATGCCATATCTCACCTGCTCCACACATCCCTGAGTCACCTGGACACTGGCAGAGGGAATTATGTTTGGATGTTGTTCGTGGACTACAGTTCAGCATTCAACACAATAATTCCCTCTAAGCTTTTCACCAAGTTGACGGATCTAGGACTCAGCTCAGCACTGTGTCAGTGGATCCTCAACTTCCTCACAGACAGACCCCAATCAGTGAGGGTGGGAAAACAAGTCTCCCCCTCCATCTCACTCAGCACTGGAGTGCCTCAGGGCTGTGTTTTAAGCCCCCTGCTGTACTCACTGTACATTTATGACTGTGTAGCCACATCAGACACCACCTCCATTGTTCAGTTTGCTGATGACACTGTTGTTGTAGGCCTGATCTCCGACGACATCGAGACGGCCTACCTGGAGGAGATTAGGAACCTGGAGAACTGGTGACAGGAGAATAACCTCCTCCTAAACGTCAGCAAGACTAAGGAGCTGATCGTGGACTTCACTACAAAGCAGGCGAGGAATTACAAACCCCTCATCATCAGTGGCACGCCAGTGGAGAGAGTGGACAGTTTCCGATACTTGGGTGTCCACATCACTCAGGACCTGTCACGGTCCTGTCACATCAACACCCTGGTTAAGAAAGCCCGTCAGCGTCTCTTCTTCCTCAGAAGACTCAGAGACTTCCATCTGCCACTGAAGGTGCTCAAGAACTTTTACTCCTGCACCATCGAGAGCATCCTGACGGGAAACATCTGCACCTGGTTTGGGAACAGCACCAAGCAGGACAGACGAGATCTGCAAAGAGTGGTGCGCTTGGCCAAACGCATCATTCAATCAGAGCTCCCTGACCTGCTGTCCATCTACACCAAGCGGTGCAAGTCCAAAGCTAGGAAGATTATGATGGACCTCTCCCATCCCAACAATGGACTCTTCTCACTGTTGAGGTCTGGGAAGCGCTTCCGCTCCCTTAAGGCCAAAACAGAGAGAATGAGGAGGAGCTTCTTCCCCCAGGCTATTCGGGCCCTGAACCAGGTGTAGGACTGGACTCTCCCACACACATCACATTAACACACTCACCACCACACATTTCCTATAATTTATAATCTTTATAATCTCTTTCTGCTATTTGCACATTTTTTACTGCAAATTTCTAAGTTAATTTGTAAATTTTGTAGTAACCTGTAAATTGTAAATCCTGTACAACTTTTTTCTGTCATTTAATGGTCGGGCATTGTACAGCTACAAGCATTTCACCCCTATGTCATACTGTGTATGGTTGTGTGTGTGTGACAAATAAAATTTGAATTTGAATTTGAATTTAAAAACCTCTACACATTTTTGGTTGGAGATACCAGAAATCTCAGCATAAACAATGTTTTCTGTAGCTCTGCTACTGTTAGTAGTTGGGTCATGTAAGTTTCTCCGGATTTGTCACACATGGTTTGCATTTGTCATAGTAACCAATTTATCTGTAACTGCACAATTTGAAATATGCTTCTCTCTTTACAGGTGTAAAGTGTGAACAGCTGACACAGTCAGGCCCTGTGACTTTGCAGCCAGATCAACGTCTGACCATCAATTGTCAGGTTACTTATTTTATAAGCACTTACTGGACAGACCAAGACGCTTATTCTAACCATTATCTATGTGTGTAAGCGTGTTTGCAAGTACCCCTCTGCACTCTAAGTCATTCCCACAATATATCAGTCTGGACAGTCGCACCGAACGAAGCTTCTAACCTTCAAAAGCCAACTCATATGAGCACATTCGCAATGTGTGTATGAAAATGATTATAACTGCTTATTTTAGTAAGAGAAATCAACGATTTTAAACCCTAACTTTCCCTCCTTTCAAACGTTTTAATGTGTGAACAACAGAGCATGTGTTTCGTTCAGCCTTTCAGCTTTTCCCTCTTAACAGGGGTGGGGTTCTGTGGTCAAGTCAGTGCTAAATCAGCTGTCGTCCCCATTCAGTTGGTCAGATACTGGGTGCTTCCAGACCATCAGCCTGCCTCCTCGTGAGAACGCACTAAACGAACACGGGCATTTTATCTTCTAAACACGATTTAGCTCCTTTTGATCATTAAAGCTTAAACACGAAAAGAATGATTTGTGCTTCTCACTGGTTCTCTAGAAAAAAATCCGGAGTTCTGAGAACTTCTTCGTCATTAAATCTTCAGTTTTACCTTTACCCGAATTGTTAATCACACAAATAATGATCATAGAAAACATTGTTTCATGTTAAACCTGGAATTCCCCCCTTTTGACACACTTCCATGTGTTGATTCACCAGAACTAGGAAATTAGAAGAAACAGGTTAGTGACATCATTTCTCCGAAAACATCAGAAATTCTCCTCTCGAGTATCGTTGCTCCAGGCCTGCAACCCTGTGTTAGGAAAGGAAATCAATTTGGTTTTCATGTTAAGTGTATTTAACTCCAGGAGCCTGTATCCACACCGCACCTGCCTAGAAACAAAACCTGTGTGTTAATATGAACTTGACATTTGCAACTCCGTTTTCCCCACTGACCACAGGGGGAAGTAATAGTGTGGCACTGCATATTCTTCCCTTAGTGCCGCTGTTTTCTATCAGTTAATTAGAGTCCTCAAACATGAGATAGACAGCATAGTCAGTTACCAATCAGTGATAAAATAACAGCTTTTATTTTCTGAATGTTTCAGGCAACCACTCACCCAGAGGATCTTCAATCCCAGAAAATTCCTTCTCCTCATTTGATAATGTCTGCCGTCCTTCAATGCTCTGGTAACTGGTTCATCCGGAGCTGTATCATTTTGAAATATATGTACAACAAGCCAAACCACACCTTGATCACACCAATCCTTTTTCTGCCAATGCGATCCTACTCTGGACTGTCAAAAGTGACTTTAACGCCAACTGTTCTGACAGTCCTGTTTATTGCATTCCCTGGTCAGGTTAGCTAATCTCTGCACATTGGAATGAACATAATCAACATGGTCAACATTCTATTGGTTATTATTTCAAAATATTATAGATTCGAACCCCCAATCCCTATGGGGTTTGCTTAAATATATTTATCTAGAACTCCTCAATACATTTTGGAGAATTTTGTGCTTGGTGTCAAAATTTTAGGAATTTGACCATAAGGTGCTATAAGAAAACAAAAAGAAAACAAAAGCTCAGGACAGAACAGTTATCAGTCATGTGCTTCATACAAAGTTTACATATATTTTAATTTCATATTGATCCTCTGAGTGTAATGGTACATTTTAATTTGAATTTATCAAAGTAAAACACAATGGGTTTTCTTTCTCGATTTTGCTTTTGTTCTTTTGCAGTACCACATCCTAGCACATGTCCCTGCTGGTTGTATTGTACTTTTTACTGATTGACTATTTTAAGGGAGAACCTAAATCATGTGGACCAGTGTTTGTTATTATTACATAACTCTATTTTGAACAGGACAAATCTACCATTCCCCTATGTTATTCATAAATATTGTTTTGGTTTTGGTTATTTTCCTCTATAAAATTTAATTGACTTTTCTACAATGGCCTGGGATGCTGAATGGTAAGATGTTCCAGTGATGAGTAATGTCAAAAGTTTTCTCTACTGTAGCATTTGGCATTTCCCAACAATAACCACACCACAGCCAATAAACACAGTTTTCTTCAAGAAACTAATTCCAGTCTTTAATCTCCATTTCAAGTATGTCAAAACTGTGGTCTGCATCACCAGTCCAGTCACACGCATTCATTCACACGCATTCATAGCAGGTATTGCTGATGGTGGCAATATGATGGCATCATTTTTTAAAAAGAAAAAACAATTCTTTATGATTCTGGACTGGATTGACTCGCTGCAATCCTGTTAGACAGGGACTTACCATCTGATCGTGTCCCATATAGGTAACTTTCTCCAAAGGTCATTGTACCTTATATTTGCTCTCAAGAAAATGTTTTACAGCGCTGTTAATTCCAATCATGCAGGCCTGCGTAAAAGAGAAAGCGAGACAGCTGATTATTCGATCATCAACAAAACATCACCACTGCAGAGATGATACCTGACAGATTCTTCTAACTGGCATAGTTCCACCTGCTAAATACACAGAGAAATTTTGTTAGCAGCTGGACATTTCACACAACACTAATATTCACAACTGACCACTTCCTGAACACTTCATGACAATGTTTCATCACTGGAGTGTAAGTTCCTTCCCCATATCTGCACTGTTGCACTCATTTGAGTCACGGACACACTCATTTTATTTAGCTTTTCTTTTTCCTAAATAAAACATGTGACATGCTGTCATATATTCTACAAGCAAGTTTTTTTTGTTTTTTTTTCATGTGGGTGTGTTTATCTAGGTGCAAGCTTCACTGATACTTCCGAAACAGGAAACTCAGTCTTTTTAGTCTCCACTAATTCAACCTTCTGTTATAATCTGTTCACTTGTGAGATCAAATCGTCTTTCCCTAATCTAACAGCAATCAACTAATTTGCATATCGAGTCATAACCCACCAAGTTGACAGGACAACAGAAATGCATATTTAAATTGTCACCACAAAATAGAATTTTCTTCATACAGTAATTACTTGTGTTGCTCAATCAGCAGAAAACATCTCGCAGTTTACTATATTAGAACTGCATTAATTACCTAATGAGTAGTTGGTCATACCAGTTTTTTTTTTCCTTTTTCACGCAAGTTAACCTGTTGTCTTGCAACCCGGAGAGTTAAGTATCAGCAGTAAAGAAACTCAGCGTTTAATAGCAGGTGTCTGTTGAATCTACACTATTTTAGCACTGATGAGAGATATGGGCATATTTATGAGTGTAAGCTGGTCTTTATTGCATGTGTGGGTTAGCAGGCAGCTCAATGCATGCGTATGGCGTGGAGCTGTGGATTCAAACTGTCTCCCCCAGCTCCTTGTTCTCTCCAAAAAGCATTTCACGTCTCTCTGTTTGTGTGTGTGTGTGCTCTATCTCTTTTTTTTCTTCTTTTTTACCCCTTTATTGTGATAATCTGGACACTTTCTCAACCTCCACAAGTCAATTGGCCTCACTTTTCGATCCAATCTTCATAATCTCTCACTTTAACAACATCAGCCTTCATTTTTCCTCCATGTTCTCTCCCCAATCCTCACAGCTGCTGTCTCCTCCCCCACATCTGCAGCAGTTCTCGGTTGTTGACGTCGGGCCGTTCTTCTTCAGCTTTGCCTTATGTCTTTCACTCTTTTCTTCCTTAGCCATTTCAACTCCCAGTATGGCAAATGTGAAACTCAGACAGTTTTCTCAAGTCCATTCACACACAATGATGTTGCAGGTGAACCGCAGCTTGTGATCAGGAGCGCATGCTTCCATCTACAATGGTGTTTGTACATGCTGCTGAACCCTTTGAGGTTTAGGGCAGTGCTGCTGTCTGTTCACCTGGTGTTGACTCTCGACATTGATGCTGTTGCTCTGGAGCTGTCTTTTGTCTTCAGGGAGAGGTTGACCGCCCTCAAAGCTTCTTTTCAGGATAAGATGTACATGGACGTGAAGCTATGAAAATTTTCAGCCAAAACATGGCCTGGTTGTGGTTCCAATTATGTTAATCTATGTTTTTGCTCCGGCCGATGTGCTCGTGGAGAAGGTTGATCCAGGTCCGTAGTCACCTGTACGAACACAGTAAAACACTTATTTAATATCATTTTCATCTTATTTTCATTCTTGATTCTTTATACATGTAAGGAGTTTTCCTGTATTGCAACCCAGGTCGGAATAAAAAGGCTCAGACAGGTTTACGTGTACACGGTCGAGACTCAGGGAGACTCGCACCGCTGCAGTAAAAAGGAAGAGTCTTTATTCAGAGAGCACATACAGGAAGAGAGAAAATAGAACTGCAGGCTTCCTGTGTAACTTCCCCATTTAGGAGTCTGCACAGAGTTGCAGAGTTTAAGCTGAATACTGAAAAGAGCAAACACATTTAGATAATAAAACGTACTTTTAAGCATAACATAATAAAAATCCCAAAATCCTAAGAAATCTCTTAACATTCCCTCCTGTTGTACATATGTATATGTACAGTTCATAGCTTATTGTATCAGTCTATGGCCACTTGTAAACATTTTAATTTTATATGTTTTATATGTTATATCTAAGTGTCTATCTCATTATCATCTTCTTCATTCTGTGACAGGGTGATGTAAGCATGAATTGAAACAGAATAACAGTATTATAACACCAACAACAACAAGTCCTTTAATGAGCAGGGACTTCCAAGAGCCGCTTAAAAGCCACGTAAGCCAGTCTTCTGTGTTTGCGGCATAGTCTCGTTGTTGTGCATCCCGAAGTGGTCTGAGTGTTTTCAGAGCATCAGTCATGTTCGGTGAGTGCACATTATCTGGAATGTACGTGCAACATGTGTTGCTAAAGAGAATTCTCCTTTCTCGGCGAGAATTATGTCCAATGCTACCCTGTGTTGCATTACTGCAATGCACAGAGCATCAATCTCCTGATCCCATTCGTCGTTGAATTCACATGAAGCATACAGAACCTTTTGTCTTTCAGTCCAAAGTTTAAATTTCTCTGGGACATTGGAACCCCATATGGAATCATGCTGCTTGAGGTCTGGGGTGCTTCGTCTTTTCCTTGTTGTTGACGTTGATGTTGTCGTGGCGTCCATGGTTATCTTGAAAGTGTGGTCAGATATGAAAATGGGAGCGCACTGACCTGTCCAGTTCCCAGGAAGGATATCCCAGGCAATCCCTTGCACCCAGAAGGTGCCATTTGAGATGTTGCTGCTCTTCACGGGCCCTCCAGGAGCGTGTGTCTGTACTGCTTTGCAGTCGGTGGTGCTTCCCATTGGCATGGATCCGTTCTCTTGGTGGTAGCATAGGCTGTGGCTCAAATTCCCATTGTTTTCAAGAAAGACTGGGAATGATTTAGCCTTACTTCTGTGCTTCACTTTCAGGTCAACCCAGAACCATTCGTCACATGTGCCGTTTCATCCTATCTGGAGAGGTTCCTCATGGTTGACCACGATTCCCTGGAATTGATGCCCACGGCTGGCGTAGCTTGCGGCACACTTTGCTTGAATTATGTCCATTCCCTTCGCATACAAGGTGGCGTATTGTGTCGCTGGGGGCATATAGGAGCAAACATAGCAGTCTTTTCTGGGTGTGCTATCATGTATATATCGATACCATGCGTTGTTCATCTTCTTTCTTTCGGGTGAGTGTTAAGAAACTCACCAGGAGTGCAACATTAGCCACTAGGAGGACGAGTGTCTTCATGATGACCAGACACACCTGTGACCTCTGATGAGTAGACTACTGGCAAGAAGAAGAAGGCGGGGTATACCCAATCAGCCCTCCCTCCACCAATAGATCACCATACAGGAGTTAGGGGTGTCGGCGTCTAAACGTTTAGGTCGTCACTCACTTTTTTGCAGTGGCTTTGATGGATCCAGGACGGTCTTTCTGCTATTTTGCAGGCAGTAGGTGTGGTGAGTAGCACTTGATAAGGACCTTCCCACCTTGGTGAACTCCAATTTTTCCTTTGGAGTACTTTGATCAGGATCCAATCACCTGGTTTCAACCTGCAAAATACTGGAGAGTTGTTTAGAACAATCTCTTTATTTTCAAGTAATTTCAAGTTGTGAGTTTCTGAGAACTTTGTGTCAGTCTCATCCACATTTTTACCAGGCCTATACACTCAGGCCATGGTCTCCCTGTTTCTTCCATGCATTTTCTCAGTCTCTGTTTTATTTCCTAGTGCTTCAGAGACCTTACTGATTACTTCATTAACAATATGTGTCCCATTGTCTGATCTTATCAGAGTGGGGATGCCATATATTGAAATAAAATGGTTGCACAAACATTTTGCTACTGAGATGGCGTCTGCTTTTTTACTGGATAGATTTCTGGCCATTTTGAGATCACGTCTATGATCACTAGAGCGTATTCTGAGCCTTGGCTTTCATTTAGCTCAATAAAACTCATGTGGATTGTATGAAAAGGATGAGGTGGTGTGCATTATGTTTTTTATGTGCATTATGTTTTTGGCAAATCATGCATGTTCCGACAAATTTCCGAAATTTTATCTACCACTCCTATCCCCCCTCCTGTTGACAATAATGCTGCTGATATGTGTAGGGACTTTAGTAGTATTGGTTTGCCATTACAAGTCATCAAACCACTTTCTGGCTGTGCTCCACCTTTTAACCATTTCCTTTGTTCTCTAGTTGGTGCGGCTTTCTGTTCGTTTATAAGCACATCAAGTGGTATTTGCATTGAGGAGTCAGACATTAATGTGTCTACAGTTTGTTGTGCTGCTGCAAATTTGTGATCACAAATATGATCACAAACAAACAAAAATAAAACAAATTGCCTATGGCCTAAGGCTTTGCGTTGATATTAATTGAGTGTAAGCTGCTTTCTTCATTGCGAGTGTTTATTGCCATAAGGGTTAATTCATGCGTCATATCACTGAGTTCTAAGTTCAAATTATCTCTTCTGACCCTTTCCAAAAATAATTTCACATATAACAATTTGAGTATGTGTTGTCTATTCATTCTATTCATAGAGTCTATTCATAGAGTTCTGTTTCTCTCTGTGGGCTGTCTTGACACACCACAGGCACACATATATATTTATATACATATTTCCTGTTTCTGCAGACTAATCGAACTCTTTTGTTTCTCTTTGTATTCATAGTCTATAAAACCCCTTTAATTCTGCTAAATCTTGATCTAAAACCAACACCTTTATGTCACGCTCACACTCCTGAACAGAGCCCTTTCAGACATCAGGTATCATCACACACACTGCCTTTTCACTCAAAAATTCCACTTGTTCACTCACTCCACTATGAACCTTTGTAGTGTTATTATTACTTATGTTTTATTATTTTTGTACAAATCACTCAATCACTCAAAACCTACTACTCACAGCATTTACACAGTTAGAATCACTCAAAATATGCTTTCATACGAGTATTTCAGACATGCTTTTCAAGATATATAGAGGTCACTCACTGTACATCCACAGTAATGAATTCAAACTCTAACTACAATTGTAGTGAGCAAAACCAGCATCTCCATGCGCGTCACCGCTCCTCATTAGCTTGGTAGTGTCCACATATTTAATTCAGCTTCTCATTAGTTGTTAGTATAGGTCTTCATCTTAACAAAGTCTCATCTAAGATGACAGGTTTACAAGCAGGTCAAGTGTCTCTATGCACCCGATTAGTGTAGTTATTTCTTTATTTTCTTCATCTCGTATATCATTGTACTGAGTTTGAACAAACCTTAAGCTTGAATCAGACTACTTTTAACAATCTTCCACCTCACATCATAACTGACTGAGGTGCCTCTTCTTATTAGTATGTCATTATTAATGTTATCATTGTATTGTTTTTCCTTTTTTATAACAGCAATAGTATATTACAATACACTACTTCACTACTTTACTACTAATATACAATAGTATATTAGTTTATATTTTATTATGTATCCATCACGGGTCTGTGTGAATCTGCAGCTTCACACCTTCCCAAGCTGGAGACATTTTCCTTGGCTGAACAATGACACAGCCTTAATATACCTTATGCATCTCTCTTTTTATTTGATATATTTTCGTGTGAATTATCTGGTTTCACGCATTACTACTCATTCAGCTTGGTTGTCTTCCCAATTTTGTTTCATTGTTAATACCAGTTTACAGGTTGTTAACCTTCCTATTATCTCCTATTATCATGCTTATCACTAGATAAGCTCTACTTTAATTTAACCTTAATTTAACCTTTTGTTTATTCCACTTCATTCCACTTTCCATGCTTTAAAATATTACAACTCTTGTGTACGCTTTGATTTCTTTTGAGCATCCTTTTCAGTATTTATTTCTCCTTGGAGGGATTCTTATAATTTAGTCAATGCGGAGGGGCTACATTTTCCCTCCCATGTGGGGGGTTTAGTTTGTTTAGGATTCCTCCGTCTACATGCACTAATTTGTCCGGCACCTGGACATTTCTTTTCTATCCACTGCTCGTCAGCAGTGAGTTACCCATTTTAATCCTCTTAATTTTAACACTTTACAACTACACAACTGCGGCACCTTCTCTGGCACCAGAATCGAGAGAGGTAGTTGACACGGCCTTCTACTTTCAAGCTATTCTTGAAAGCGGTGTCACCTTTAGGTGATAAAACACGACCTGTTTCTCTCTTTTCACCAGTACTTGGGTGGCCAACAGCAAACAAAATAGTGGAATAGTTCAGCCTCCTTATTGTGCTGTAAAATCAACTTATTCCACCAACAAAAATAAAACAACGACAACACCTTTTCAACGCGTACTACGTTTTATGGACGAGGTTTATCTAAAAATGCTTCCAGCCCTCTTTCAGGCGAGCGTTTACTTCTAGAAACCCTTCTAAAAATGCTTCCAGCCCTTTTTCAGGCGAGCCTTTACTTTTAGAAATCCACCTAAAAATGCTTCCAGCCCTTTTTCAGGCGAGCCTTTACTTTTAGGAATGCTACCAGCCCCTCTGGGCGAGCCTAAACGTTTTATGCGAGGTGTCTGAGTGTTAATATTCACCTGGTTGCTGCCGGTCTCTCAGGCCAACCTCATCGACCCCCACCGCCGTGGACCACTTATAAGAACGCTGGCCAGAACCCGAATGTCACGTCTCTGGACTTTATATCCTCTACCTAGAGAGGAGCTGTCGACAGACTTCAGCGCGGGCTTCTCACGGCGTCAGGACTCGGTGAGGCTTTCCTGTGGGGTCACACAAAAGTGCTGTGTCCCATCCGCCTCGAAGGACCAAGAAATGTCAGGAGTTTTCCTGTATTGCAACCCAGGTCGGAATAAAAAGGCTCAGACAGGTTTACGTGTACACGGTCGAGACTCAGGGAGACTCGCACCGCTGCAGTAAAAAGGAAGAGTCTTTATTCAGAGAGCACATACAGGAAGAGAGAAAATAGAACTGCAGGCTTCCTGTGTAACTTCCCCATTTAGGAGTCTGCACAGAGTTGCAGAGTTTAAGCTGAATACTGAAAAGAGCAAACACATTTAGATAATGAAACGTACTTTTAAGCATAACATAATAAAAATCCCAAAATCCTAAGAAATCTCTTAACAATACACATTTCCCTTTGTTCCTAATTTAAATATTTCGGTCCCTTCTTTTTCCAATTCCTCCTGTTCTGCTTTCGTTTTTTGTGCATAATCCATAATAATTTTACCCTTTTTGGCTCTTGACTCTCTGTTTTCCACGTGCACTTTTCCCCATGCAGTCACACAGACTGCCTCTCCTAGCTCCTCCTTGGGTCCACCTCACACTCAACTCCTCCCCTCTGAGTTGGGTCGGTTACGCTTCCTCCCTCTGTCACTCTGCCTCGCTGCACTTCTGTGAGACACTTCTCCCTTCTCTCTCTTACAGCCAACACCCTATTGCAAAGCATGTCTCTCACTCTACACATTCACACCCAAACACAGTTTTAGACGCGGATTTTAACTTTAAACGCAATTGACTACTTGATTTCAATTGAGACGCGACCTTTCGCGCTTTCACATTCACACACAGTCTAGAGACACTGCAAGGGGCTCGCCAATCTCAGCACTGAATCTAACCGGCGAAAGGACTCGGGCCCACTCTCATGCAGGCTATCAACTGCGGCAGGGATCCAACACCCTGACTGGTTATTTTAGGGGTCCTTAGTCGCCAGGTAACCACCCTAGCCCTCCCATCCCATGGGTCTCGCCCTCGCATCCGCTAGTGAGTGCGGCAGCCAAGCCCAGAACAATTACTACTCTTTCAGTCGTTATCCACAACCGCCAATTTGTTTACCCGGCTTATATACTTATTACACACACAATTTCGATGCTCTAATGCACTGGGATGGATCACACACCGCCTCTTTGTCTGTTGCAGCAAATTGACACTGAGTATTCCATCAACTTAGCGAACAGACCATTAAGATAAGCTCCAATATGCACACTTTGATTAAACAGGTGGTGCTTACCTTTATTTTGAAATGACCCGGGTCGCTGTTCGCCTCTCTGTTCTGGCACATGGTTCCCTGTTATCAACTTCTGCAGACAAGCGTTTCTACCACTAAAGAACATGTAGTCTAATGCCTTTATTATCAGGGCCGTGTCCATTCAATACTTTACTATATAGTTGTATGGCACTTTAGTTAATATAAAGCACAGCATCAAG
Organism: Oreochromis niloticus; assembly: GCF_001858045.2. Taxonomy (NCBI): domain Eukaryota; kingdom Metazoa; phylum Chordata; class Actinopteri; order Cichliformes; family Cichlidae; genus Oreochromis; species Oreochromis niloticus. Next base: position 305,317 of record NW_020328055.1, on the reverse strand, counting down.
GGACTTCAGATAATTTCATTTTAACAGAAGCCAGATAACACACACCAATTAGTTAAATTGGAGGAATGTCTTAAAGACATAAAGACCTGGATGGCCGCTAACTTTCTGCTTCTTAATTCAGATAAAACTGAGGTTATTGTACTCGGCACTGAAAATCTTAGAAATATGGTATCTAACCAGATTCTTAGTCTGGATGGCATTACCTTGGCCTCCAGTAACAGTGAAGATTCCTGTGAGGAACCTTGGAGTAATTTTTGACAAGGATATGCACATATTAAACAAATATGTAGGACTGCTTTATTCGATTTGCGCAACATCTCTAAAATTAGAAATATCCTGACTCAGAGTGACGCTGAAAAACTAGTTCATGCATTTATTACTTCTAGGCTGGACTACTGTAATTCATTATTATCAGGAAGTCCTAAAAACTCCCTGAAAAGCCTTCAGTTAATCGAAAATGCTGCAGCAAGAGTACTGACAGGGACTAGAAAGAGCGAGCCTGTATAGCCTGGCTGCCCCTGGGTGGGTCCGGGACGGGCGTGAGGTTCTGGGGGCGCTCCGTCTCTGGGCTGGGGCCCTGGCCGGGTGTGGGTGCAGTTTTCTCTGTGGTGGGGTCGGGTGGGCTGTCCCGGGCTCTGTGGGCCGGGCGGCGCTGCTGCACTGGGCCCCGGTCCGGATGGGCCTGGGCCCCCTTTCCCTGGCGGGTTGCAGAGTATGGGGTGCCTACTGGGGTCAGCGGGGGAGCTGGCCCCAGGGAGGGGTCACTTGCCCCTCCCTTCCTTCCCTCCCCATCTCCAGCTGCCTCCCTCTTCCCGCTCCACCACAATCACCCACACATGCAGGGCCTTGGGGTAAGGGTGTGTCACCAGGGTGCAGAGGAGGCATGAGGGTGGGAATGGATGTTTGTATCTGTGTGTGCCTGTATGTCTGTGTCTATATGTCAGGGTGGGTATCAGACGCCACCTCTCTGGGGACATCTCAGGCCCTCCAAGGTATGGAGGTCTTTCTCCCCCCACCACTTTCCCTGCCGGTGGCAGACGCCCTCAGACATCGGTGCGTTGGTGGTTCTTTGTGTCCGGGGATGGGCGTCCAGGTACACACCGGCTCACTCCTTGGTGGCTGCTTATCGGGGCCTGGAGCCTGGAGCTCGCTCGGGCCACTTCGGGGGTGGGGTGCCCTCGGCCTCTCGGCCTTGGGCTCAGTCACTCTGGCTGCCGGCGGAGCTCACAGGCACGTCACTGCAACCCCCCTGGCTTCTGCTCCGCAGCTGCTGAGTGACCCCTCATCTGGGACTCTCCTCAGCTCTTTCTGGGATAGTGGCGCGGCTGCCCCTCTGTTAGTCTTCCTTGGTCTCTTGTGGGCCTCTGGATGTCTGGAGTTTTGATCTCCTCCATACCTGCTTCATGCCCTGGAGAACGGGGCAGTGGCCCCCCACACCCTAGCACAGTGGTTCCCAAACTTTTTTTGCCAGGCCCCCTTTTTTACAAGAAAAATGTTCGCGCCCCCCCACCCCCGCACAAACACATCCTCCAAACACACACACCCATATTTTGTTTACAAACTCCATTGCGGTTTATTTCACACCTCAAACATTTAGTAAACAATTAAGCAAATACAAGTAAATGGCAATAAATTACAGGTAGTAATAAAATATACTACTAACTCTTTGTCCACACCTACACGGGTATTTTTGAAAACGCAGCTGTTTCTATGCGTTTGGGCCTTTCGTCAACAGGTTGTTTTTTTCCTGTGTAATAATATTCAACATTGCTATCAATACATTTTTCAAAAAATGCCTCTCTCTGCAAAATGAGTTCAAAAACAAAAACAGCTGTGGGATACTGTTTGTCCGTGATTTGAACCGGGGAAACAAATCGTGGCAGGATCAGCCTGATATTATTTGTATCCCACTGTAACTTTACTGCATAAAGAGCTAACATCTCCAAAATGTCAGGAGTAGTTAGTCATTACAACAAGTGTTTGTGAACTAAAAATCAAGAATGTGGGATACTGTTTGTCCGTGATTTGGAGAGCCCAGCGCTGCTCCCGACTCAGGGAAAACTAATTTTGCAGGGGAGACCTACCTCGGCACTTGTGCAGGTGAAGCCAAAGGGAAGACATGCTTCACCATATTTTCTAGTCTTTGGCTTGGAAGGAAGTTGGTTTGGAAACATATTTGGCGATGCTTCATCTCCTGCTTTGCGTTTGTGTGGGAGCCCCGTCAAAAACCTGTCCATTATGCTAGCAGTGTCCAAGCGTTCTTCTTTTCTTTTTTTTCTTTTCATACCGCGCCCCCCCTGCAATGGCTCTGCGCCCCCCTTAGGGGGCGGGCCTCACACTTTGGGAACCTCTGCCCTAGCAGATCATTACATGAAGGAACCTTTTAAAAACCAGCGCGTCCATGCTCACAGGTGTACACACGGGTGATCACACACACAAACTACACCCTTTTTGGCTCCTACCTCAAAGCACACTGTGCGCTGTCGATCTTACGTGCTGCACAATAATGTTTAATATTTAGTATTTACTCTTATATTCCCATAGATCATCGTGATGTTGTTTATTCTATTACTCTCATTTTCTTCTGCTTGTTTTCTTTTTTCTTTCTCAACAGGTGATCCAGGTGATTGATTTGTCTGCTTATTCTGTTGGTTTTTGTTTTTTGCCCTTTTTCCCCGTCCCTCTTCTCAGCTGTTTTTCTTTCCCTCTTTCTTTCTCCCCTTTCTTTCCCCCAGTCAAGTCTGTCCCGTATTCAGCAAGTGAAAATAAAATAAACAATAAGAGCAAGCATATTTCTCCTGTTTTGGCTTCCCTTCATTGGCTCCCTGTTAAATCCAGAATTGAATTCAAAATCCTGCTCCTCATATACAAGGTCTTAAATAAACAGGTCCCATCTTATTTTAATGACCTTGTAGTACCATATCAACCTGTTAGAGCACTTCGCTCTCGCACTGCAGGCCTACTTGTTGTTCCTAAAGTATTTAAAAGTAGAATGGGAGGCAGAGCCTTCAGTTTTCAGGCCCCTCTTCTGTGGAACCAGCTTCCAGTTTGGATTCAGGAGACAGACACTATCTCTACTTTTAAGATTAGACTTAAAACTTTCCTTTTTGCTAAAGCATATAGTTAGGGCTGGACCAGGTGACCCTGAATCCTCCCTTAGTTATGCTGCAATAGGCATAGGCTGCCGGGGATTCCCATGATGCATTGAATTTTTCCTTTTCAGTCACCTTTTTCACTCACTGTGTGTTAATAGACCTCTCTGCATTAAATCGTACTCGTTATTAACCTCTGTCTCTCTTCCACAGCATGTCTATATCCTGTCTTCCTTCTCTCACCCCAACCGGTCGCAGCAGATGGCCCCGCCCCTCCCTGAGCCTGGTTCTGCCGGAGGTTTCTTCCTATTAAAAGGGAGTTTTTCCTTCCCACTGTCGCCAAAGTGCTTGCTCATAGGGGGTCATATGATTGGGTTTTTCTCTGTATGTATTATTGTAGGGTCTACCTTACAATAGAAAGCACCTTGAGGCGACTGCTGTTGTGATTTGGCGCTGTATAAACAAAATTGAATTGAATTGGATTGAATTCCAAACTGTTATTACTTGCCATCAACTATTTTGTCCAATATTGAGATCCAAAGTATTTGTCACGATTATTCATTGACTGTTATTACAAAAATGTTTTTATTGCACCGTGATGGAAACAGAACACTGCTTTCACATCTGAACAAATCTTTGTATGGAAATAAAAATCCTGCTCTTTTCCACCTAAATTCTGTGATCTTTTAGAGGAAATATAAAAATAGCTGTAATGAAATCTAACAAAAATGTAAATGTATTTAAAAACATTTTTATTCAGTTTATTTATATCTTTGAGAATCCTTACAGAGTGTGATTAGCAGAAAGTAAATTGCTGAGGTCACTGTGGTACTCTGTCATGGTACTGGGTCTGTGATCCAGTGCGTGTTAATTCTAGTTTAAGTTATATTCTCTGATTTATTGTTATTCATGGTTTTGTCTCCTTATTGTTCTCTGCATATGCTATATCCATAGTTCCTAGTTTTTGGGTTTCTGTTACTGTGCCTTCCCCGTGTTCCACATTTCATGTCTAGTCACCCTTGTGCATCTCTTGTGTCCAGACTATGTTCCCTCTGTCTCCCCAGTCAGTCATATCCTCTTTGTCTCAGTGTCAAGCTTTTAAAACACTGGAGTGGAGGGAATGGACTCCAAAGCCTGACCATTCAAAAAGCAGAAGAAAAAACAGATCAGTGAAAAAATATGTGGCTTAAATATTATTCAAATGCATCTAAAAAGAAAATTTTACATTGATTATCACATTTTCCAGTATTGGTTTAACATATAAATATACTGTATGTTTTCTTATGTAATACTGTATCATCAGATGATTTAATACTTACATTTTTTATGTTTCTTTTGGTTTTCACTTTGTGTTTATTGCTGAGGAGGAGGAGTCAATTCAAAACTGATGTCTTTTGTATTTTCATATGTGTTGCAAAGCATTTGTCCTAAAATTATGAGGAAAAATGCTTGGATTAATGTGCCTTAAACATATCTAAAATGAAAAGACAAAGACAATGTTTGCATCGTTGTACCTAATGAGCTGTTTGTCCATGGTACTGAAGGTCAAACACGGACTGAGTCTGAACCAGTGGTTCAAAGGCCTGGACATCCCCACAGACTGACCTGCACATACTCAGGGTTCAGTGGTGATGGTCATTATGTTTGGATCAGACAGGCTGCTGGAGAAGGACCGGAATGAATCTTTTATATCAGTGGTAGCAGCAAAGACTACTCTCAGTCATTCAGAGGCAGATGTACCATCTCCAGAGACAACAACAGAAAGCAGGTGTATCTGCAGATGAACAGCTTGATGACTGAGGATTCTGCTGTTTATTATTGTGCTCGAGTGCCGTAGTGACACAAGAGGTTCTTCCTCCTCTCTTCCATTGTACAAAACCTCAAAACATCAAACCAAGTCATAATTTGCTTTTAGCTATTCAGAAATGAACTGAAGACTTACCATCACCTGTCATCTTGGACAGCTGATCAGACAGCCTGCAGGCAAAAGACTGGAGTGGATTGGGATGAAAAGTAGTGAGAGCTCTCACTATAAAGACTCACAGAAGAATAAGTTTAGCATTGATGTAGACACTTCAAGCAAGCATCAGTGATTAAAAGGCCTGGACAATCGCCCAGACTGACCTGCACATACTCAGGGTTCAGTCGTGATATTCATGTTGTTTGGATCAGACAGCCTGCAGGGAAAGGACTGGAATGGATTGGCATGAAATACACTGGGAGCT
>NW_020328054.1:0-9850 GCF_001858045.2 Oreochromis niloticus | reverse complement strand
AAATGTCAGGTCTCAGACTCACATGGTAAATTGTCAGGTATCAGACTCCTGGAAAATTGTCAGGTCTCAGAAAATCTTCCTGCAGGTGGCGCTGTTGTCATGTCCATCCAAATTGATTTCCAAATACGTCATCAACGTGTGACAGTGGGAGAGCGCAAGGTCATTGACCTCACCGGAGTTTTACCGCGGTCCAGGCTCCTAACGACACAAGGTAAGTTTAACTTTTCTCCCTTTTTTGTTCATATTTTTGACACAGTTGTGTGATATTAAGTTGCGGTAATGTTGTGAAAGTTACCTATCAAAGAAGGAAATCTAGTTTTGTACGAAACCAAATCAGCACTATTCTTGTCTGGCCAATTCGTTCTAGCTAGCGACAGTGGTGGTGAAACGTGATTTAAATTTAAACTGTTTAGTAATTGTTTTGTATATGTTTCAGCAAATGGACAAGCTGAAAGCTTACGAGCAGCCTGCATCCTTTCTCTCGCTGTTTTCTCTTTTCTATATTGCTACTGTTGAGATATTTGTGATCCTGATATGTATTTTTCTGTTGTTGTTTTTAGACTTTTCTGCAATGTCATCCGACGATGATGAAAGGAGTATCCGACTCTGGCTGTTTCTTATGACTGTACCAAAAATACTTTTTTTTTTTTTTAAAGAGCATTAAAAATAAATGACGAAAGTACAACTTATTTATTAACTACTGTTCACCTCTTTCATATTAAAGAAGTGTATTTTTTGCTACACATATTTTATTTGTGGGCACTGAATAGACGCTGCTTTTAGTATAATTGCCACCTAAAAGATTTAGTAATTTACTGGTTAATTACTTATGTTCAGTGTAAGAGGTGGGTGATCAATTAGACTATTTTTGTTACACTTAACCTTTCAAGATACGATGATAATAACATTGTTCAACAAAGGCTTAAAACAAAAGGAAATCAGCTGTGTACTCAATTCATATGGGCATAAAATAAGGTAAGTCTGCATTTCAACAGTTTCCATGACAACTCTCTAAAATTACAAAACATGCAGTTGTCCTTTAATATAATGCAAGTCTGTGTTGTCTTTTAACAGTGAGAGGCATCTGAGACGAGTTTTAAAACTTCTAGGGTTGAAGCGAAGATGCCCCCAACGACCTTTTACTGAAATCCACAAAGCAGTGGAGGTAAGTGTTAAAACATCAGTGCAAAAAATACATATTTTCCTGAAGTCTGTGTTAGGAGCTATTGTTGAAACAATAAATGTTATTTTCTGTAGTTATTTAAAAAAGCCCATTCAATTAATTGTTTGTTTGTTTTTTAGAGTGAGATGAAACAGTGGTCTCCTGAACAAGGAATCAGGGCAATGGTAAAGCGGGTAAGGGATGTCAGAGGAGTGCGGCCTTGTTACAGGTTGGTTTCCATAGTGTGTACTCAATATAATCAAGTATTCTCTTGTTTTACTGTTGAGCTCAGAGTAAAATCTATTGTTACTGTAGAGACGATGTTGCTAATATAATGAGGGATATGGATGCAAGTGGTCTTCAGAGGAGATCTCCTGGAAAGAAGAAAATTCCCCGTCGGAATTACATCAGCCGTGGTCCAAATGACACCTGGCACATTGATGGTATTTATTTTATCTTTTCAATTAACCTTCCTGTCATGTTTTGATGTTACTTCTGTCGAAACAAATTGTAATTTTATTTGTTGTTTCATATAGGCAATGATAAACTGAAGTTCTTTGGAATGTGGATACATTTGGGGATTGATGGGTAGGTCTGAATATGGCATTCGCTACTTAATTGATTATATTCAGATATAGTACAAAGTTGCTTCAAGATAAGGATGTGAGGTAAACTGAGGTGTTATCTCTCCTGAGTAGTCTAGGGCAGGGATGGGCAACTCCAGGCCTCGAGGTGCCGGTGTCCTGCAGGTTTTAGATGTGTCCTTGATCCACAGCTGATTCAAATGGCTAAATTACCCTCACAACATGTTTTGTAGTTCTCCAGAGGCCTGGTAATGAACTAATCATTTTATTCAAGTGTGTTTACCCAGGGTGTGATCTAAAACATGCAGGACATTGGCCCTCGAGGTCTGGAATGGGCCAAGCCTGGTCTAAGGGACCAAGATAAAGTATGAATAGTGAAGGAGGATTCAAGATGGCATTTTTTAAAAGGTTTATTTCCTGCTAGTCCATTTCAGACTGGCAGTTATTTCAGGGAGGGCCAAGAACAACACAACAAATAAAACATCCCTGATATAAAGTAAACAGAATTTAACTCCAAAGAAAATAAAATGTACAATTTACGATAACCTACCTAACCAACACAATAAACAGGAGAATACAAAACAAAAGGCAGCTCTCTCCTCGCATCAGTCTGAACACAGTCAAGGGTCACATTCAATTCCAAAGGCATGTAAGCCTACATAACTATGGCAGTCAAAATGGCCGGAGGAACCAGAAACAACGCCTAGACAGAATACAATGGAAAACCAGAATACTCTTGGGGAATGTAACAAAAACCAAACATATTGCCAAAACATGATTAAATCATATGTACGAGTGGCCGCTTTTCAATTTCTCTCTTTTCAGATTTTCCAGGAAGGTTCTATGGCTAAAGGTGGGCACATCCAACCGCAAACAAAACTTTGTGGCCAGATACTTCTTTGAGGCTGTTCAAGAACAGGGTGGTATGCAATATACTTAAAAAAGGGGGTTAAAAAAAGATTACATTTTGGTTATAAATTTATTTTTTCATCATTCACTAATTATCTTCAGTTTGTGTCTTTAGGCTGTCCTCAAATGATTCGGGGGACAGAGGAAAGGAGAACCTTGTTGTGGTCAAATGCAGATGGCATTTCACATGCGAGATCTTGGGAATCAGGCATGGAGGTGCTTCAGAATGGGGACATCAGTGCACAACCAGGTATGTCTTTAAGCTGGTAAATGACTATTTCTAAAGTAACAACCTGACAACAAAACTGATAATGTCATGTTTATGTTGTTTAGAGAGCTGAATGTTTTAACAGTATTTTAAAGCGGACATGGATTAAGAAATGGCTGACAACATTTGAGGTAAAGCAAATCTTTCACCTGTAAAACCTAATAACAAAGACTAGCCATCAAAATTGCGCTAAACATACGATGGATTAGTTTATCTGAAAACACTATGCTGGAATTTTTTTTTTTTTTTACATCTGTACCTTTTCACTGATGAAATGCTCACCTTCACAACTTATGTCTTTTTCAAAACCACATGCTTAGGCCATGATGGAGTCTGGATCCTTGAACTGGACAATCCTGTGCACATGTAAGTCAATATTTTTAGACATGAAAAATGATCAAGCAGCAGTATGAAAGTATGTGGTCTAGGAATGCCTTTGTTTTTTGAGTACTGATTAAAAATTAGCTTTTACATATTCTTCCTCAAAGAAGCAGATGAACATATTAACTTTTTAATTATCCTTTTTCATAGCAACTGCTTGCAGTACTCACACTTGCCACTGCTTCAAAGAGACTTAAAAACGGAGCAAACAGTTTGGAACACCCATGACATCCGCAAGCAACGCAATGCACCAGGTCCATTTGGGAAACCCGACCTTCTGTTTACCTCACCACCTCCTGGTATGTCATTTGAAAGTCTGTGGGGTTTTTTTTCTTTTTTTTCTTTTAACTTTCATTAGTTTACTTTTACTTTAATATAGCACTCTTCACAGGATAAAAACCACAAAGTGGCTTCACAATTATGTAAAACAGACATATAACAGCACAATCGAACATACAGAATAAATACAATCAAGGAAACATAATGATTTAGGGCAGAGCATTTCATGACCTGGGAGCCACCGTTCTGCAAGATCTATTGCCTCTGGTCTTCTGGTGGGACTACTAACAGCCATTGATTAGATGATCACAGGCTGGGAGAGGGAGTGTGGGGTTCTATAAGATCAGAAATGTAGGCAGGAGCTTCACGATTCGGAGCTTTGAAAGTCATTACTAAAATTTTAAAATGATTTTTCTAAAATATACTGGAATCCAGTGTAATGAGCGTAAAACTGTTATAATGTGCTTTCTTTTATTTGTCTTCCTAAGAAGCTTACTTCTGGTACAATCTGAGATTTCTGAATTTCTACTGTCAATACAAATATGGCTTCATATTGGCACCTTTAACTAAAAATTAATCAAAATGTTTGAGTGATATTTACATCTTTCAGTTTCTGCAATAACATCTGTAAAAACTGACTGCTTATTATACAGGTTGTAGAACAGCTTTATGATTATTCATTTATTTTTAACATTCCAAAGTGAACATCTTTTCAATATTGTCTTTCATTCGCAGGATATGGCAATGTGCTGCACATAGTTGACCCAGACCTTTTAGACTACGCCAAGCAATTAATCTGTGAGGTGGAAGAGCCTTCACTGGTAGCAAACCAGGAATTCAGAGACATGTGCCAGAACATTTTAGAAAACAGCCAATTTCCCTGCACACCTGATGGTTGCCTTGCTGCATACCTCATGCTAGTCCAAGAGCTGACAACTGCCATGAACAGAAATGCAGTTCCTACACCTTCTACGTTTGCAGAGGCAAATGACATATACATCTTTCTGAAGAGACAGAGGATGGAAGGTGCACCAGTAAACATTTCCAATGACCAATAAAATCATACAACATTGTTTGTTAACATTTATTTATCCTTGTTTACAATCAACAGGTAATTTGAAAACTGTCTGACCAACAAAATGTACAATAAAATGTTGAAAAACAATTGACAAGGTGCCATCTTTCATAATGATTCAGTGTTTCATTTAACACAACTTTTGTTAACCCTAATGTATAACATAATTAACATTGAAAGACTTTTGAACTGCAGACTGTAGCAACATTACCACTTGTAGCCATATCGGCTTGTAAGATCAAGGCCTGACTTGAGAAACTTAACAACATCAGATGCGGAAGGCCTTGAGTCTGGGTCATAGCTCACCAAACCACCAAGAAAACTGTGTTTGTCACTGAGATGTGATAGGGCATGTGGTGGGGTTTTGGTGGCCATTAGTGCAGCCAGTTCTCTTTGTTTTTTAACAGTCCACGGAGCGGACCCCGTCAGGATCTCCAGATATGTGGCTCCGAGGGACCACATGTCTGTCTGGAACGAGGCCTCTTCAAACATCAGTATGCATTCAGGAGCCATGTAAAGATATGTGCCACCAGCTGGACCAATAACCTGGGCAGTGAACTTACTCCCTTGACGAAGCATCACAGTGTCTCTTATGTTTGCCATGCCCCAGTCTGTCAGGACTGCCTTCTTAGAAGGGTGGTGAACCTATAAGGTATACACACGAGAACTTATCAGGTTGTCTTAAATCTCACAAATGTTATCAAAACTGTCATTCCAAAGACCACAGCTCATAATTGAAAAAAAAAAACCCCTCAAAGCTTTTAGCACCCAGATCACCCAACCACTGCAGATTTATTCTGAGATTGTTTATTATACCTAACATTGAAATTAACAGATTGGATAATGATCAAACACGGTTTTATAGTCCTGTTCTTTTTTTTTATCCCCATTCCACTTAAGAAAGTGGTACAGACTAATAGAACAATAGAAAAATTCAGTTTGTAAAGCCTAAACTTATTACAACATGTTTGGGAATTTTGTAGGTGTGCAACAACCAACATATTAAAGAAACAATGTAAGGCTTCCTACTTAAAAAAAAGTCCTTTATATGAATATACCAGAACAGTTCCTCGTTGAAATGTAGTGTTTAATAGACTGAAGAGAATAAAGTTCAATAAAGAAAAATTCAGTATGGCTTATGTAGAAATGTTTAGCTTATTTTAGAGCTTAGACATGTAGGAATGTTTAGTTTTTTAGAGTTTAGAAATATGTTAACTTAGAATGTAGAATTATTGTAAAGACACTGACACTGCCTCAATGTAATAAAGGCCTGATTGTGTCATGAACTTAGAAGTAGATTTTATGAGGCCCTCCCCCATTTGAGCTGTGAAACTAAGACAAAGAGGAGTTGATGTTAAGTGGAAATTCCTCAGGGTATACTTAGGAGGGGGTTTCAACATTTGTGACTTGATAACGGTGGTCTGGAACGGAGATGGGTTTTTATGACATCCGGGAAGTCACTACATTGAGACACACACCTGCAGTGCTTTACTTTACGCACCCACACCCACATGCACACTCACTCACGTGCATGAGTGAGTGTGCATGAGTGAGTGTATGTGCGCATACCTGTGTGTATACACAGGTATGCGCACATAGTCACTCACGAACACTCACGTAGGTACGTGGGAGCGCGCACATGTAGGCATTCACGTGCTCGCACACACACAAACATGTAAACATGGTGATTAGTTTTATGGCACCTCGTAGAGGGGTTAGAAGGGGGGTCACTTATACAAAACTGCATGTAACGGACAAAGGAGTTGAGATCTGCAGAGGAAGTCCGGGGTTCTGTACATCTCCCTTCTATAAGCTATAATCAATAAGTGTGTATTAATAAAAATATTGTTAATTGACTACTCTGAGTCCCGGTGTTTTTTCTGGAAGCCTGACGAATACACGAACTGTGGTGAAACTGCTTTTTGCAACACTTACCATGACATTTGCTGGCTTTATATCCTGGTGAATGATTCTCTGTGCATGGATGTACTCTACTGCCATGGATAAGTCCAGTGATATGAAACCGGCATCATCCCCTTCAAGCTATCAAGACAATATATAATGGGACCTAAGACCAACAAAGTCAATGTTTGGAAGTGTCCATCAAAAATCCCTGATTGCAGTCCTCTTGTGAAACTGTAAGCAGAGGTGAATGGTGTGTGTGAGCAAGGTGGCCAACAAATCTGACTCAGTTACACCAGTCCTGTCTGGAGGACTGGACCAAAATCCCTGAAAAATATTGTAAGAATATTGTAGAAGAAAACCTAAAATGTCTGAACTCATCCATGTAAAAAAAAGCAATTCTACCAAAATAGTAAAGAAGCTTATTATTAGAAAGTTAAGATTATTATTTTACTAAGTTCATACTTTTCTGGCATATGGCAATTAAAGATCATTTTTGTAATTCTAAATGGTTGAAAACATGAGAGAAAAAAATTAATCAGTCTTTTTATATGTTGTACGCAAAGATGGTTTCAAGTACATATTTAAAGAAATGCCAGCAATAAGAAGTTCTGTTTTAATATGATGGTATTAAGATTATTCACAAAATGTATTCAATATAAATTATGAGTATTGGTACCTTCACCAAGCAGCTGTCTGTGTGAAGCACTTGCTGCAGGGTTGCGCCATGAATGTATTCAGCTGCCAACAAAAAGCAGGACTCAGTGCGGGCAACTGCCATTAGTCTGACGATGTTGGGGTGAGACAGTCTCCTAATAAAAAAAAAAAAAAAAAAAATAGAGGCATTACAGCTTGAGGAACAATCGATTTTGAAAATGAAACAAAAATAAGTGTGTCAAAGTTCTTACAGTGAAACATTTATCTCATGATGAATGTCGCTGTCCTCCATCCCTTGTTGGCCACACACGATCCTTTTAACAGCTGCTGGAGTACCATGAAAAGAACCTCTATATACCTTGCCAAATGTCCCTTCTCCCAGTAGATTGTCCTCGCTGTATGTAATTAAAGCCTCTTCCACATATGGAACACGTGGAAGATACACTTGGGGATAAAAAACACAAAGTAACATACATTAACATACAGCTACTGCTAAACATTCTTCTATTAACTGCTGGATTAGTAATATCTAGGTTTACTCCAGGAACTTGAGTACCAAATAGTGAAGAATGAAAACCTTTATTTACAATTTTGTCTGATGATATGATGTTAGCCCTAAATGCGAAATAATGCTTACATGATGGCGACTTTGGAGTTGTGTTGAAGGACTCTGCAAAATCTATCAAAAGCTCACTATTTCCAGCACCTTCAGATAGCTCTTCAGCTCCCTCCATAGCTTCTTTTGCCTCAATAACTGCATGTGGTAACATGTCTTGGCTCACTGCTCCACCTGGACCTAGAGATGACCCTACATTTTCCTCCTTCCTTTGCTTGGACTGGCTTTTCTTTCTGACTCTCCCTGTTTCAAATTCACCTGAGCTGGATGTTTCTGGATGGAAATCCTATGAACACATTCAGCCAAGATATATTTTTGCAGGGTGCACTGTGAAAATATCCACATTTATGACAATGATAAGAAATTAATTGGTCTGTTCAAAAAGAAGCCATGGTTTTACCTGTTCTGCAACATTTTGTCCTATGAGGGTTTCAGGAAGTTCATCTGCAGAATAAGATGCATATTACAAATGTGCAATGACCAAGCATAGTAAACAAGTGTGTAAAGGTTGGAAATGTAATGCAAACAAAATAAGAAGTCAATTTTAATGATTTAGTTAGATGTCCAGGCATTCACCTAAACTGCAACTTTCATCACCACCCACTTTAGTTACAGGGTCTTCATCTGTAAAATAACACATTAATTGCAATATATCTGAATGCCCACCATAGTCCGTGTACCACAGGGGTGGGCAATTCCAGGCCCCGAGGGCCGGTGTCCCTGCAGGTTTTAGATCTCACCTTGGGTCAACACACCTGAATCACATGATTAGTTCGTTACCAGGCCTCTGGAGAACATCAGGACATGTTGAGGAGATAATTTAGCCATTTAAATCAGCTGTGTTGGTTCAAGGACACATGTAAAACCTGTAGGGACACCGGCCCTCGGTGTCCACCCCTGGTGTACCATGTTCAATCACACAATCAAAAATATTCAATTTGGTTTGGGCAGGCACACACCTGAGATGGAACTTTGATCATCCAAACACACGACCTCTGTACAAAAAGTAAAATTATTTCATACCATACAAAATCGAGTGCTAGACAGTAGTTAATAGCAATATTGATCACTTTATTACCCAGTTGTCTTCGCCCGATGTATAGTGTTCTTTTCCACAGATGTGTAATATCAGAAACAGTTCTGTATTCTTTGTGGAAATCCTCCTTACTCCACCTGGTCCCGTCAGAATGACAAAGAGTGAACTCACTCCCCTCAGTACGCTCTGGCCAGAAGCGTTCTTTGGCTATGGTAATTAAATCATCATAGGTTTCATGGCCTTGCAGGATGATTCGAGGTGGAGCTTCGTCCATTATTAACTTCTGGTACCGTCCACACCTTCTCGGAGTTCTTGGTTTCCACTCCATGGGAGCCATTCTGACCTAGCATCAAGGAGAAAAAGCAAAGTTTATGAAAAATATGCCTTTTAGACAGTTAATTATTAATATATTGCTGATAGTCATACACATAGCTTCACTTTTTAACTAACCTTCAATAATGATTTGCCATGGTCCAAACGTTTATCATTCAATGGAAATTGCCTTTTCTTTACTTGAGGCTGTAGTAGTTTCTTGGCTTTACCAAGGCCTCTGCTGCACCTGTAATGGATGAAGTTGAAAGTTAATCAAACTGATCCGCAGAAAGTTCTATATTACAACTGATCTTAAAGCAAAATAATTGGGTTTTCTTACTGAGAAATTCATTGCCACTTGTTGAAGGAGTGTCATCTGCAATATAAATAGGGCAGTGATGTGAAACATGTGCTTTATAAGAATTCTACTACAATCACAGACTACTGCACACTGATCTGCTTTCAAAATGTATTGCATCTATAAATAAAGTGGTTAGTCAATCATAACCTGCTAAGCATATCATGTTATATAAAGGAGATTATTTTACATGTTGTTCAAAAGTATCAAACCTACCTGATTTTTCTGCTGCCAGGAGCTTTTTTTACGTTGTTATCAAAGCCTTTTTGGGTAATCTCGCCTTCAAAATAAAATTTTAGAAAGTAAGGAGT